>NW_010286546.1:98422-106893 GCF_000700745.2 Antrostomus carolinensis
GAAAAAAAGGCTGATAATTAGACCCCAAAGTAATAAAAATGTGCAGCACTAACAAAGCATTTAACTAATATACAGTGGGAAAAAATAGTGAAAGGCTTATATTTAAAGACATGTAAATTTAAGTATCATTGAATAATAAGAGTACATTTGTGTTATAAGTTTGATTTCAAGATAAATCTGTAGTGTTCATTAGCACTTTCTTGCAAAGGAAGCCTAATTTGCTGCAATAAATATGGAAAATATTGAAGTATTTCAGCAAAGAAGATCTAATATAAAAGATGAGGTACTGATTGTACTTTCTTTTGTAATGATCATAAATAATATCATTTGGAATTCTGAGGTTTTTTAAAATTACTATCAATTAATCAAAACCAAATGAGATGTTCTATCTCTTAAGATAAAATAATTTACTAATAACAGTAATATAATCTTACCAGATATGGCGAACCCACTAAAGCCCACAGCAAGCACTAAGAATGAAATAGCCACTCCTTTACTGTGAGAATATCCCACCACGAGAAGAAGAGTTGCTTCCATACCAAAACCTGGGGAAATCATAAAGAAAATCAGGCATCAGATTTAATTTCCTCTCAAATATTGCAGGCCTCAGGATATGGTAAGATTTCATAGGAAGACAGAGGCAAAACTTTACCTCAGAGTGGAATATAATCAAGTATTTCTTTCATCCTTAAAAAACACGTGTTCTTGCTACCTCAAATAATCCTGATTTTATTCTTTGTACACTTATTTATGGTTACTTCCTCTCAGTTTTAAGATGTAAAGAAATACCTGTCATTTGGTTAGGTCATTCCAACCAACCCTGATGGGAATAGACACTTAACCTGCTTATGAATTTTGCAGCCCATATCACAGCCAGGATTCAGCTCATGTGACTTTAACCTCTCAGAAATCAGATATGTACTCTCAGGTAGTTGCCTGTGCTCTCTTATTATCCCCCAAAAGCTCATCTGTCTGTCTAACAGTCTGAATTCTCTTTCAAATACCAAACATCTGTATTGAAACTGGGAATAGGAACAACTGTGTTTACTTTTATTTAGTAACCACACCTGTAGTTCACACAAAATGCACAAAATATTGCTTCATAAATACATAAAACCATGCAATCTCTCTGTTTACTGTATACAGCATACTATGTGGACATTGAATCTGTACAAGAAGCTTTTCAATAAAATAGGAAGACTTACCTCCACAGTTCATGATCTTTCTCACAGTAGTGGTTGAAAGAATCTGCTTGCTTCTTAAAAAGTCTGCAATTTGTCCCCCAATAGGAACAATAATTGTCATCACTAAATGCGGCACAGCAGATAAGATACCCACCTAAAATAATCATTAGAAGCAGCAGAGTATTAAACCATAAGAAAAAAATAATTCTTCATTTTCCAAAGCATTCAGCAACTAATTAATTGTTTCTCTTCAGTTCCAGGCTGTTCTAAAACTAAAAATCTTACCTTGGTTTATTAACTGAACAAAACAGGTGATCTGAAGTTGTCATTGATTTTATGAAGGACAGTCAGAGTTTTTAAGAATCTCTGATGCCATGACACTTTTTGTTTATCGTTTTCACAGTTTATATTTAAGCTAATGGCTTTTTCCCGACTTATAGCCCTTCTGCCCTATTTTTAAGAAAATTTATGATCAAATGTGTTGAACTGAGTCACTACATTTCTATTGGTGATGTGCTTGGTGTAGCATTGCCCAGCAAACCTAACATGTCTAAACAGATTCCCTGTGGATCATCCTTACACGCACAATGGCCATTTGCTTTTGATTTCTGACCATCCCTCAAGCTTCAAATTTCACGTGGGCAAAAGATACGCCTGAGAAACTCTGTACATAGTGAAAGAGATAGCATACTAAATATTCATTGACAATATTCAAATGCTACACATACTAGTAAAGTAAGACACTGTAATTATGTGATGGCTGTACCTGAGAAACTCTGTACATAGTAAAGAGATAGTATACTAAATATTCATTGACAATATTCAAAATGCTCCACACACTAGCAAAGTAAGACACTGTAATTATGTGATGGCTGTTCCAAAATACAATATGTTTGAAGACCGTTCCTTCAAAGCAAGGTAGGGTATCTGTGAGCATGGCACGAACTGCCACCTGCTATCTCCTGTCACCATAACTGCCTTGCAGATAGTTTGGTTTAGTACACATGGTATTTTGTTCTCACAGGGAATTCTGGTTATTGTGTGTATCTGAACAAGTGCTTGCACCCAGGGTTTTTTGCATAATTCCAACCTGAACAGTGTATCAGCTAGCTTGATGTGCAGAGCAGACAAACTCCATGAGAACAAAAAGAAAACAAGTTTACTCTTCGATTAAAGTTGTGAAATTGTGCATTTCACTGCAGTTTATATATATGGCAACTATGCAGTGACAGCTAGCTTCATGTTAATAGGTGTTTCTCCCAGTAAGTCAGATATTAACTATGATGTAACTATGGTTTTGCAGTTACTACTTTGAGGTGTTCCTGCCTAAATGATAACTATTCATTTATGAGCATCCATATACACAGCAGGTGAAAACTGACTCTGCTGTCGTTGTTTACAAAGCTCTGCATTTCTTTGAATTCACTCTAAGAAAAATTTTCTAGAACAAAATGATGTGACCATTCTTTTTGCAGGCATAACAGATGATGTTTCAAGCAAAGCAAATCTTCTTAAAATAACTCCAGCTAAAGACAGAAGCCCATCTTTAAATGCAGGATGGCATTATGGAATTTTGACAATACTCCATAATACGGCCACACTTTGGAAGCTTCTCATCTAATTATCACTTACACCACAGTTTAGGGTGACAATACATCATGGAACAGTATTGAAAGAATACAGGTCTCAAAAACACAAACTCCCCTCACTTTCACAAGGAGGAAATCTATGTTATTACAAAGTTTACTATATGCTCTAAAGGCTCGTTTGCATGTATCCATATTTACATCACAGGTCTGATCCAAAATTCATATGAATTATGTGGAAATTTAGGTCTCATATTTTGCACTATCTCTTTTTCACTTCCTAAGTGAAAAATTTTTCACCACATTATAGGGGGATCTAGAAAGGTGATAAATTGTACTATCCTTCCTAAAACTAGGTTGTCCTGCTTTGTAAAATGCACCTGGAAAATGGAACCACTTCTCAATGATTTCTTTACAGCTTCGGTGGGATCCTGCATCCCCTGGTGTGCCAGGGACAGAGTGTAATGGGTCTCTCAATACCTTTCTAATAACATGCATGCTGGTTTCAAGCATTTAACTGGAAGTCTTTTTGCAATGTGGCCCCAAGCAGATCATCACTAAATCTCATCCTGCCTTCACCTTCCCCTATCCATTCCTTTGTCAGTGTGGTTACTTCACTTACATGTGCTGGTTAAGGGAACAGTAACTAGGAGGGATAAGGTCTAAGACTTGCAAACCCATTATAAAGACACAGAACACCTCTTTCCTCTTCCTAACAAGTACCACAAATGTAATTCTGATATTTACTTAGCTAATACAAAAGTTTTATACTATTTTTACATACCTTGCTTATCTCAAATCCAAACACTTCCTCAAAGTAAGCAGGCTGACTAATAAGCAGCAAGTAAAAAGTCCAGCTTCTACAGAAGTTTGCAACAATTATTGCATAGACTGGCATAGATGTAAAAAATTTTCTCCATGGAGTTTTATATTTCTGAAAAATAAAAAGGGGATCCAGTCAACACTTTTATCTTTGTCAATTATCTATCTTCCCTTTTCCTATCTATTATTTTACCTGGACTCCAACAAGCTCATATATGCACAGCTTTATGTATCTGAATACCAGTAACTCCAATTATCATAAAATACATGCATCTGTGTTTGGATGATCAAGATTTGATTTAAAAGCATAAGCAAGTAAAAATTACTACAAAATGCAGAGGTGGAGAAACTCAATGATACTCGGCTCTATCACAACACGCATATACAAGTGCCGTTATTTCAATCATGGAAACATGAACATACTAAGTCCAAAATAATAATAATGTGTCTTTAAAAGACAATGTTACTGTATCTAAGGCAACAGTCTGATTTTACACTTTAAGTACACAATTTCCTCTAGATTTATTTTAACCATGTATTTTAGCATTTAGATCTTAATCTCAGCATTCTGAATGATTTTTTATCAAGCTTTAGCTGAAACTGCTTGGTCAATATATTTTTGTTTGTTTTCTTGTATTTTTAAAATGAATTGTATAATGAAAAAAAAAAAATATGACAGATGGACAGAACTACAATCCCGCTGAGTCCCAGCACCTCTCCCTGAGCCCAGGATTCTGCCCATCTGTGTTGATCCAAATACAGGATCCAGACCCAGATGAGTGTTTGAAAATCACTTCAGCAAGGTTTCAGGTTGAATTTGGTCTACTGTAGATTTGAATACTGGCTCTTCTTCAAAGAAAACCAGCCCATGGATAGATGTCTGCAATACCTCATGTACCTATTTGTCCTGGTTTTGCTAGGATAGAGTTAATCTTAGAGTAAATAATTAGAGTAAATTACACTTAAGGGAGAACTAAGGATTAAGTGTGACTTAATGAGAAGCCAGCCAGAAAAGATAGCTTGTAACTATGGGACGAAACCAATCACTTCCAAAAAATGTTTAATTAGAAAGCAACAATAAAAAATAGGCAGAAAATATCCAACCTAAATTAGAATTATATGGGCATCCTTTGAAATATCTCATTTCACATAAGGTTTTTGAAAGTGCTTAGAGATATAAGAAACCATGAACACTGCTGAGTGCTATCAAGTATCAACCCAGACACTACCCTAAGAACACCTAAAAATGTCAGATATCAAAGTTGTTGTTGTTGTTTCTATTTGGGGTTTTTGTTTGTTTGTTTTATTATTATGTCACAGGAAACAAGTATATGAGTAATATTCTTACTTCCATTGCACCTAGGAGATTGGCACTCTCTCCAATGCTTTCTTCTATGTATCTCCTTTCTTCATCTGTGATAGTAGGATGCTTTGCAGGACTCTCATATGAAACCAAAAGCCAAAACATGTACCAGACTATACCAAAGCTCCCTTTGGAATGGAAAGAAATACTTTTAAAAGATGCACAGTAAAACAGTAAGCAAGGAAAAAAATCTGTGAATAATTATAACAAATCTCAATGGCAATTGTTACTGCTCTTCTACTGAGTCATTCTAACATTGGATCCTGCAAACAATATTTGTGCAAAATACATGCAGAGCTGGACCACAGTGAAGTCTTTGTTTCATTTATAGAATGATTTCTCTGTAAGTGAATATTCACTGATATTTTAACATCAATTTGTGCAATGCAATGCAATGAAACAGCTTCCATTTCATTTCACCAGACTGTAAAAGAAGTTCCACTGTGCTTTAAGCCACTGTTGTTTGATTACTGCATTAATTTTTTTACCTGTAAAATACAAGATTGTGGCATTGTTTTCAACATAGCAATGCACTTCCTGAGTAGTTTATTTAATTTCTTTAAGGTTCCCCTGTAATTCACATGAGTTTTACACTGCAGAATGAACTCCTTTGGGACATTTTTTTCCATTGGTGTTAAGCTCAGGTAGCACAATGAGTGTGAATGAAGTTATGTAGGTCTTCAGATAAAAATCAGGACATCTTAGGACAGGTACTCTAAACTTACAGTTGCATAAATGAAAGAGTGACATTACATGATCTGAGGTTCTATAGATCTGCATAGCAGTTTGCACTACTTGTACTAGAAGTGATGAAGGTTTCACCATGAACTAGATTTTCTTATTTAACAATGTTGCTTTCCTACTCCTTTAAATTCTGTTCTTTCATTGTCCTTTTCTCTTGACTGTATTTTTAGCTTTATGAACCCATTTATCTTTTTTTTTTTGGCCTCTTAACAGTAGCTTTTCCATTTTTAGAAGGATTAAATCATACAATATTGGAGTGAGACAAGCAAAAATGCATACCATACACATAGAACACAGAAGACCACCCAGTATATTGCACTAGAATTCCAGCTAAAGGCATTGCAATAACAGCTCCTGCATAGGAACCTACAAAACAAGATATGTGTGGATGAAAAGGAAGAAAACTTCAGTCTCAAAATACTTTTATGTTGCAAATGAAAGAAAGACAAAAATAGAGAGTTACTTACCACAAAAGGAAGTGGTTGCTAACCTACTTCTTTCTAACGGAGGGGCCCACTTGCTCCAAATACCGTGGCAGGCAGGGTAGGTGACCCCCTGGGGAATGGGTATGCCACAAGTTAGCTAATGCTGATCAATCACTCACTTCATTGTCTTTGCATCATTTATTTTTTAATTGCTACAAACAAAATTGCATTTCTATAGTCAAGTGTGAGCACAGCCACAGAAAAACTGCAATTTTTATTAAAGTTGACATGTGTTTTGTACATCACTCCAAATCATTTAAGTGACCTTATGGAACAGATATCAAACAGATATGAAACATACTTATTTCCTTTTGCTCCTCATCCCCCTTTCAGAAAAGAATTGCAAAGAATTAAAAAGAATATTAATGCACAAATAACGGAGTCCAAGGAAGGGTGGAAACACAGACCCTCTGGAGTCTTTCTAATGCTGGGCTCAATTCTCCAACCCTCAGTTTTAGTGGCTTTCTAACAGTTTTTGATCTAACATTTAAAATATAATTTAGGAAATGCAGATTACTGTTCCACTGCTCTAAAACTAGAAAATGAGAGTAATAAGAGCTTAGAAATATGATGTTAAGAGAGAAGTTTTTCAGTACTTTTGTCTTTAATGAACCTTCTTGAGCACTTAAAGCAAGTAATTGGCTGATATTAGTTGATTTTATTTTAAACTACTTATTTTTAGGTATCTCTTCAGAACCAGCCTTTAATTTAATGAAAGGAAAACTATGCAGAAACCATAGCATCTTGCAGTGTTGAAATTTTAGGAAATTTAATATGACATATACGTTAATTTTTCACAAAATTTGTGCTTAAAAATTATTAACATGCATGTATAGTTATATAGAGTCAATTTTCTCTTAATTTGATGTTTTGTTTCCTATACAAGAAGTAGAAAAAACTAAGAACTTTTGGCAAATGTTGAGATTACCATAAATGTTGAGATTATCAGTCTCAATATACAAAAAAAGTTGTAAAACACATTCTTCTGTTTTGTAACCAATTTTGTATTTATTTAATCCTTTCATTAATTTTTCAAACAAATATAAAGACATAATCTTAAGATTGTCATGATTTATTGTAAACCTTGTGCAAACAGTCCTGTTTAAGATGTTTTGCATTCACAATTCCTTTGAACAGTACCACAGAAATGAGTGGGTCTAAAAGAGCTATTTTATTTGGTAATTACCCACTTGCCTCTGTCACTCTCCTCTTTGCATCCAGCACACCTCTGTACATGCAGATCACTTTTCAGGAATGGATCCATATTTATACATGTATACTTTAAGAACTTCATTGACAGTTACCTAACTTTCAGGCGCATTCTGCACCCTCTTTTGGAGTCTTTTTATACAATAAAGCACATGAGTTAAAATCAGCTCATGCAACAGAAGTGTGTAGCCCTGAGGAACAAAGAACCGGTGATCACACGCTTAAAAATCTGTCTTACAATAAAGAAATAAACAAAATAATATATTTAGAAGGCAGGCTCAATAGTTTTCTCTCTTAAATCACAGTAAATCTCTCATTCATACCAACAAGAGCATAGTCAAGACCTATGATAGAAGCTTAATTCTTTATCATAGATTTAATCTGTGAAGCTGGACAGCAAATAACTGTTGAGAATAGCGCCAGTATAAACCCTGTACAGGGCAGGATTTCAGTGAAACTTCAGTACTAAATACATATCTCACTGGCTTCTCAGCAAGGGAAAACTTTGCCATGTAATTTTTTAGATGAAGGAAAAAGAAATAACTGTAATTCATACATTGAAATCCATTACACTGAAAAATCAGTAATAAACTGAAAGCAATTTTTATTTTCCCCTGAAAAGTTACAACCACTAATTAAAAGCTAACAATCATCTATCACATGTACTGGTTATTTTATAATTTTTCCATACCTCTACAAGGCCCTGCAAGATCCTAACAAAGATGACACACCCATAGTGCACCCTGGCTGCAGACGGTATTAACATGTTGAGGGAGGATGTCAGCAGTATAGCAGCACCAAATACTCTGCAAAAGTGAGAAAAAAAGGAAAGGGAGTGACTTCAGTGTTGTTCCAATAGACTTATTCCACATATGTTCACATATCTATAGAGATGTATTTAAATGTATGGGAATATACTAACTGCTGGACTGGATTAGTGTCTACTTCCATCTAGTGTAATAACCTGTCCAGTAAGACCCAGGCCAAACATGGGTGTATACGTCTATTTAGCATGGTTTCCTGAGGAAATACATCTTATGCAATCACAAGTATAGAACTTATGCTCCCTATATATCCC
>NW_010286546.1:106934-122710 GCF_000700745.2 Antrostomus carolinensis
ACCAAATCTGATTGAATTCATCATCCTCTAGAGAAATTAGACCTCCAAATGATTTGCTAAAACAGCTGGCCAGGTAAAAGAGATTCTCATTAGTGCTTTAATTGTAAGAAAGTGGCACCGTGCATTCACTGCTTACAAAGCAGAAAAGAATCCACTTTTATAAATGTCAAAGCAGCAGGAAGAATTTGAAACAGAGCTGGGATTTTCTTACACACAAGAGTTAATCAATGTGGAAACACATATTCATAGAAAACAGATCATTCTTTCTGGTGGTTTTTCGGAGGCTGCTCATTGAATATTGCTGATTTTGACTCCAATAGCATCCTAGGAATTGCTTCAAATAAGGTACATTACAAGATCCAAATAAATGTGTGAAGTGATGATTCATTTTCAAAATTCCACTGCTTTGACTGAATTTTAATTAGATTCAGTTAATATTTGCCCCTGGTAGAAGGTAACCTTTCCTCTAGCCTGATTATATCACTTTTTCATGTTAATTCATTCCTTTATTGTGGAAATAATAATTCCCCCCGCCTCCCTTTTCCTTTCACTGCAACTATGCAAAGGGATGAAACCAGTAGCAAGGACTGGTCACTTCCTTTATACAAAGCCATGTAATGCTAAGATAAATCCTGGAGATGTCTTAACATATGACATCACGATATCTGATGGGGAACTGAATTGACAGATACCTTTAACCTTAGCATGTGTTCTTCAGAAATTGGTACAGTGCAATAAGTTAGTGAGAAACAAACCTTGGGCAAAAGAAGCAGGAAGCAGTGCTAAGTTTTAAGGCAAAAATCCTTGCCAAAAACATCTACATTTCACATTCTCTATTTAGAATTCCAGGCTGATATGAATTTTTAAATAGCAAATTGAGGATACTCCACTTCTATTTAACCAATATTAAAGAGCAGCAGAAAAAAAAGCTTCTTAATACAGTAAGGAAGCTTTGTTAAATAGCTCTAAATCTGGTCTCCTCATAGGGAGCCCTATCTCATGTTAAACATCATCTAGCTGGCTGTGCATCACAGTTCTGGTTTTGTTTGACAGCCTGTTCAATACATTTACTGGGACTGACTGGTGCACATGTTTGTGTTGCACTGTGCGAACTATTTGGACCCGAATTCTGTTATTACTCTTAATTGATGTGTAAGTTTCTACTCCAAAGTACATGCAGTCCATTTCTTTACATTTTAACATCTCAGATACGTTCACATAAACCACAATAGTGTCCTTGGTTTCATTTGCTTTTTTCCTTTATTTATTAATGAAAAGAGTTTAGGACTCATAGGAGTGATTTTTAAAAATTCTTTTAAAACGTTAAACATTCTTGTGAGCATTTTCTGAAGGTTCTGAAGGTTCTAAAGGTTCACTGAGAAAATCCTTATTTGCCTGTAGGCAGGAAGAAAGGATTGTTTGGTTTGTAGCCGTTCCTGTTCCTTTTCTGAAGAGCTATTTAGCTAAATGCCTAATGCAACAATATGGTTTTACATCTGTGATTGTGCATAGATTTACTTGAGCAGATTCTTAGTGCAACTCTTTCTGTTCCTATTCTACTCCTAAATCACTATTCCTGCTAAAATCATGCTAAGATAGAATATTAAAAATTGCCATCTCTTTCTGTGGATAAGATTTACAAAATTGTTATGGTATGTAATTGTTTCTTCAAGGAAATTTACTCTAGTTTTTCACTTGTGTATCTGAAATCAGCTTCTGTTTGCCATAACTGAAAGCTGTGTTTCCCAGAACTGCCCTTGTTCACTAAAGAGAAGCTGTTGCCTTGAGTTTGTTCTTTCTAGAATAGAAAGGAAAATGGAATTTAAGGAATGATCAGAGACACACATCTTCCAAATGAAAATCTTGCCTCTACTTAGACACACAAATACCAGTGGATATTTAGTTACACCAAGGGACAGATAATTAAGTAAATCCACAAGGTAAATTCTTTCTCAGAACTGTTCTTTATCAGGACAGGTTTCTCAAAAACAGGTCAATTTTCCCCCCCAAAAATTCTATGGATTTAAGGGTAGAATATATTAGAGTTAAATTATGACCCTTGTCAGAAATGGCTTTTTTATCCTTTTTCTTGAATGCATATTAAAAGCAGTACCATGAATTTAGTGCTTGCCTATTTCAGTGAGTCAGTTTCCTCTATAACTCTGTCAAGAGCAAATACATCTTCCTACATTTGCTTTGCATCTCTCAATGCACATCCATAAATATAATCAGTATATCTCCTTTGTGCTCTTTTGTCTTGTTACATTTATTTCAACTTCATAAATTCTAAATGCTTCTTCCTAACAGAGCATTGTACTATAGTTCTGGGTTTTGTACAAACTTACTGTTTTATTGTTTTAAATATCTCAGCTAACTACATTTATTGTGATTTAGATCAAATAAGAATGATTTTCAGCTACAATAAATCTGAATATATTTGAATGCTGCTCACATTCAAATATATTTAATTGGGAAATGGAACATTTTGTTTGTTCCTAAGGCATTTCTTAAGGCATTTTGCTGACTCACACATCAAACCTCAAAATTGTGTTGTTCTTTTTTTTTGTGCTTACCTTTTTGTTCTGTTTATTAAGCTACTGATTTTATGATCTGTTATGCTCTTCAGTTTCATTCCTGCTTCTCAGACAATTCTCTCTTACTCAGTTTTGCTGCAATGTCAACTCCAACCATGGGTCAGAAATATTTTTCTTTAAGATCTTTATGTTTCCTTTATTCCTCAAGCACAAACACCACTAGAGTTCACGTCTCTTACCGAGTGAGCCAAGCCTTGCTGCATGGTGTCCCTTGGGTCGAGCTCAGCCTAGGAAATCCATGTAGCTATGCTGTTAAATTTTCATTCACAGGTATCCCTGAACATCCATTTCATGCTGGGCACACTCCAAACCCAACAAAACATATTTTAAAGCCATGGAACAAATGAGGATCTTTAGCAGATTGAAGGTAAACTCTGGGAAAACTACAGTATATCACAGAGACAGAGCAGGAGAGGACAATGACGTTGCCGTCATTCTCATCCCTGGCATTAGGAGGGAATTAAAATGCCCTGACGTGCCTTCAGCAGTCCCTGGGCTTGGGGGAAAATTCCTTTCTGACCCAAAATGAGCAACTGTGTAACTATATATAGAAGAAAATAACCATATACAGAAGACATGAATAAATACAGCAGTATGTCAAGGAGAGGAAAAAAGGTAAAACCTGGTGCTCATAAATGACCAGAATAAGCCCTGAAACTAAGAATTATGCTTTGCTTATCTATTTCTATTTCTAGACTTGGTAGACTCAGTCCCAAAAGAGAGAATTTAACACTGATCCTCAGTGTTTTAGTGACACTGGCATTATATGAAGGTCGTGAGCTGTGACTTTGTCCTCCTGTAATACAAGTAGTAATAATAGCAAAATCATATTTGACTAAGAGACGTTTGGGATGGGAGCAGAGGAAGGAAATGACTCTGACTATTCAGGAAAAATGCTTAGAATGGAATGAGGTTGCAGGGGGAATTCATCTTTTTGGGTTTCTATCCAATTGACTCATTTTTCTCTTTGGGGAAAAGCTAAAGAAAAGTATTTATTTTCATCTCTGGATTTTCAATCTCTGCATCTGTACAGCCCCACTATTCTCATCTACCTTTTCCAGGCAATTCATATTACATGGGCATTCTGCATGGGAGTGTGTTACAGATATTGTTACTTGGCTGGAAGAAGTGCCAGATCAAAAAGTGAGCTGAGAACAGTGGGAGCACAGATGCACACCAAATGCTGTGTGCCAGATGGGTGACATGCTGGGTTACACATATGATATCTGAAGGTAAGGGGTCCTAGTTGGAAGCAGCCTTTTATCTCAATGACTGGGAGTGAAGATTGCTGCAATGACTCCATAAAGCTAAAACCCCTTTCACATGTGTACGAGGAAGAGTCAGTTCCTCAGCTGTATGAATCCCATGTATTTCTCCATCATTTTTAAATATAATCAACAAATTCCACAATTTTCTATGTCTCTGTTCTCTGAATAAATGGTCCAACTTTGTGAAAATGAAACTATTACGGAAACCAAATATGTCTGTTCTAAAACATATGAAGTACCTTAACTGAAGCTTATCCTTTAAAAAAACAAAAATCAAAGAATCACAGAATCATAGAATTGCTTGGTTGGAAAAGACCTCTGAGATCATCGAGTCCAACCATACCTGTCCACTAATAAACCATATCTCTGAGCACCCCATCTACCTGTCTTTTAAACATCTCCAAGTATAGTGACTCAACCACATCCCTAGGCAGCCCGTTCCAGTGCCTGACAACCCTTTCAGTGAAAAAGTATTTCCTGACATCCAATCTGTACCTCCCCTGGCCTAACTTAAGGCCATTGCCTCTTGTTCTAGCACTAGTTAGCTGGGAGAAAAAAATCAAAGACTATATTTTCAAAATAACATTTCAAACTATTTATTTAAAAGAGAAAATAATGTAGGTTTAATATGCTTAAATATATGCTCTATTAATCAATTCTGAATGGCATTTTCTTAAAATACAAAATAATTAAAGAATAGTAAGTGTTGGTCACTGGCAACTACAAAACAAGATTGCAGGTATTTTAATGGATTTCTATTAAGAACTGTGAAAGCACAGAAGGTTTCACATCACTCTTCATGATAACCTAAAGAAGTTGTAAGTGGCTTCAATAGAAAATTCATTCAGGACTGTAATGGAATAGCTTTCACCTCCAAAAAGCCAGTGATCATAATTTCATGGAAGATCTATCTAGAGAATAGGAAAGTTTTATTATTTTGTTAGTTTTCTAGGGAATCATGAGGGGGTGTGTGAAAGCATTTCACACTGCTACAATAAATTAAATAAAAATATTATGAGGTGGTTTATTCTAACTGTAAACAGGAACCTATGGAAAATGTAGCCCACGTTCATTTCTGGGACATACAACCTCTGCACTTGACAATTTTACTGCAATACTGGTCACATTATAGAGTACATTATTTTCATTTGGTAAAGTACTTTTATTGAAAAAATACTTTATTTGTAAGCAAAGGTAAAACATTTTTTCTACTCTTAGATGAGATTCCTCTGTTAGGTGAAGGTGGAAACTAAAAAGGAATGAAAACATGAGTTTTCTTTGTGAGGTTTTCCCAACCTAGTCTAAAGATGAGATGAAAATTCTGTCATTTAAAAAAAAAAAAAAAAAAAGAAATTTATCTGGATTCAAATTGTTGAGCTGGTTATTGCCATTCCTTTTCCTTACAGAAAAAAACCAAAAACCAAAACATAAAATATGTTGAACAAAGACTTATTTTATCAAACACACACAAAAAATAAACTGGGTCATGACTATCCTTTGATGTTCTTTCTTGTTTGGGAAAGTCCCAGCACAGGAGCAGCTCTGGGCAGCTGAATATGTATCACACAAAGTGATTTTTTAGACTATTCTCTCAGCTCAAGATTTCTAAAATATGTTATCTTTGACTCTGACTCTACCTGCTACCATTCATCTTTGACACACCTCCTCCTACAAAAGGCCAACAACACAACATAGAACTGACTCTGTTCTTTTTTTATACATCACAAAGAACATCTTGTCTGAGAGGGACTGCAAGGCTGAGTGCTGGATTAAATGCTTATTTTTTCAGTAAAATATAATATATAGGGAGAAAGGGGACAGGAGCTAGCTGGAATGCCTGTAGGCTTGAAGCAGCTTTTCAGAATCCTTCCTTCTGCAAACGTTACTAGCAATGACAATTTGTGATCATCCTTTTTAACTTATTTTTTTTCTTTGAGTTATGCTGTGACTGAATATAGAGAGATTTCAGGCGTTTGGCCCCCAGTTAACATTTCCCTTCTTACAAAGTGTATCTCTACCCATATCAGGTGTGATGAGGACTCCTAAGGCTTTGATACAGAACATGAACATTTTGGCAACCTAAATTTGCTGTGGTTTGATCTGCCAGCTTTGAAGATAAATAAATCCCCAAATTTTCAAAAGTCTTGTAGCAAAATGGACCATGAAGGGCTGGATCAAACACCAGAGTGAAATGCTGTGCAGAGACTAAGTCCATGTGTATCACTAACACAAAGTTCCTTTAGCCTTAAGCTTCCCTAATGCCACTGACTCACACAGGTCAAACCAAGACTCTGGATAGTTTTTAGGCTGCACCTTCCATTGCCTGTTCACTGGTTTTGATACGTCCGTGTGTATTTTATGAAGAACTTGGGCACTGTTGGATGGCAGCATCATTGCAGTTGATGCTGAATATAAAAGACTCCTGGGTCATTAAATTCTGATCATTGCTGTTATCAGCAAGTGCATTACATCATCCTTTCACAAGCAGATCAGATTCCATCTCAGAAGTAATTAGCATTTGCCCTACTTATTTTGGAGGCCTTTGCAGCTTGTTACTCCCTACTTGCAGTGATATTTTGTACCCATGTTTTTATTTTAGCAGTTTCAATCTCTGCAGTTTACCCCAATAGCAATCCTATCTTCTTTTGCATCACTAAGCAAACCAAGTTCTCTTCACCTCATCTTCTTTATTCTTCAGTCATTTGATCACCCTACTGACCCTCTCTCTCTCCTATTTGTATTCAGCTGGGGAATCTCTTAAACCTGCAGCTTCATTTTACAACTCATTATATCCATATATGTCTAGATAAAACTCTGACTCATTCCTTCTAGCACATTAGCTTTGGGATGGCTTGCTCTTTAAATATGTAATCTCCTAGATCATGTTTCAAACCCAAACCATCTCATTCAAATTACCTTACCAAGTTCCAGGACTTAGGCTGTGATTCAACTGTCTCTGTTGATTTCAAGATATTTAACAGAGTTATCAAAGAAATCATCTGTGTTTTTATATTTAAAGTGTTTTGTGGAGCTGGCTGGGAGGATAGTGCTCTGTGTTGGACTCAAAAGCTACATCTGTACTGCTCTGTGGAATGTTGTCTGATATATGGGCCATGTCCCACCTGATTCTACCTGGACTGCTCAGCATAAATGTAGGTTCCTTCAGAGCAAAGTGACTGTGACATTGCTGTTGTTGTGCAACCAACCTAAACAGCATTTTGTTGCATGAAATCCAGTGTACGTATTGTGTTGGGGTGAAGTATCAAGGCGGGTAGAGGTGATTAAGGATATCTGGTGGAAAGAGTTCCTGGAATTAACTATGCCAGAAGAATGCACGGGTTTTGTTTCAGAGAGGGTTGGGTGGTTTTTTGGTTATTAGGTATCATATGTGCAGTAGGGATTCATGGAAACTCAGGACCTGGGAGAGAACTGAGAGCAAAGTTATTTGACAATATTGACATATCTGGATGATATAATCTCATTAAATGATAAATTTCTTTATCAGCTTGATAGGAAAGCATCTGGTGTAATTTTATGTAAACTGTGTGGCAAATTTTCTACAGATACCAGTTTCAAAGGATTTGGATCAATGAAGGATGGAATGTAAAAATATGTCCAGATTTCTCACATAGTCCTACTTTTGTTAGTTATGCTTGAACAAGCAGGACAAAATTCTAAAATGTTTATATTTAGTCCTGAAATAGTATGTCAAGAGTAAATGTAGTTCTCTGTAATTAGTATCTTGAGGATCACTGCTATCATATATCCAAGTAGTTCCAAAGTCCACATTTGTGAACTTCTACTAGTCCCAAGAGTGATTCAGCTGCTTCTCAGTAACAGAGAAAAGACTATTTTAGCCTCTAATGTTCTTGCTTGAGGTTTGCTTGGAAGCTGTAAATTTAACACCGTTAGAGATGGTTTACTTGCTTTCAATTTATGTAAATGTAAACAGTGCTTTTACTGACTTCTGAAAAGATTATTTTTTCCTCAGTAATATATTGTGACAATTGTTTGCATTTTTTCCAGCTCTTCCCCTGTACATCAATGGTTACTGCCTTGACTGCAAACTGTGAGTACCCACTCATTTGGAATATATATGTTACCTATACTGGTGTTTATTAAGTATGTACCTGTTATGTCACCTGTTCATCACCTTTGTAGCCTAAATAATCCTGATACTATTTCTCTTTCTTTAGTTATATTTTCAGTTTGTAATCATGCTGGTTACCCTTCTTGGAATAATTTATGTTTCTGTTTATGGATGTGAAATGGACTAAGTGAAAATTAATACAGTGTAGGGAGACACTGTTGAGTTATTCAGGGACATATATCATCATTCTGACCTTCCTCTCGTATAGACTAATTTCCTGATGACTCTGTTGACCCCTCTACTGTAGACATATTCCTGTGAAATGCCCACCTTGACAGTTTATGGTTTCATAAATGATAGATAGAATGTAGCGGTTTTTCCTGAATTGGGCCTTTAATTTGCATAGAGTGGCATAGGGCTAACAAAGCTGGGATTATCCCATGAATATAAGAGTGGTTGATGAACTCAGCTGCCCAGCAAAACACATAGAATAAGGTACCTTTGACATCAGGAGGAACACTTATTCCCAAGAGCCAGTCTTAGGTTGACCATATTTCATGACAGAATCACTTAAAACCCATCCTCTTTAATAATAGTCTGTGGCCAGAAGCTGTAGTGTAGCAGCTTTATTTGGCTTTTTAAAAACGTGATAAAGCAGGTTATTTTCATTCATATGTGTACAAGGGAGGAGGGGGATGTGTCTGTGTGCCCTTCACACTAAATCCTATTATAAGCCCTTCATGAAGCATTAATATGTAAAAGCCGACCTCCCGCCATCTAATCTGGTATAATAAGGGCTTGGGTACATTATTAATTTTTGTCACACATCTGAGGCCCCCTTTCATCAACCAAAACCCCCATCCAAATCCCTTGTTGCATCATTAAATTGTGAAAACAGCTTCATCATTCATGACAGAAAAATGGAAGGACCCTGAGCCATATGGCAGAGGGAGCAGCGGTACCAGCCACCCATCAGTATTTCCCCAGTCCCCTTCTTGCAGTAACTGGTGCTTAAAAGACCCTGCAACACAGTAGGCTGGCAAAATCATCTTGGGTTCTTTGTGCAATATTGGCTTCTTTGCCTGGAAGAGGACAAACCCAACACCAGCACCTGGGATCGGAGCCCAGCTTGATCTGTAGGAGTCTGAACTGAGCGTGAAAGGTGAGGTTGGCAAGTACAGCTTTGGGGGTTCTCTCTTACAGTGCAAGGTAAGGTTGTGTCTTCAGAAGTTGAGAAGTTGCCTCTGGTCTAACCATTCACAAATCCCCTGGTCATGCTGTGAATTATACATTGTTTACAAAGCAGAAAAACACACAACATGTCTGTATGATAAAGGAGAGTAAATAATTTCTCTCTTTAAATCAGGAAAATGTAAAGATGTAAAGCTCTAGGAAATCTTTGGACTTGCTCTTCTAAACCAATCCCTTGCCTTACATTTTTTATGCTTGTTGTCTTGAAGGCTGAGTTAGAGAAAAATGTTCTGATTTCACTGATACACTAATGACACAGTTTCAGTGAAAATCTGTGGGACTCTGAGATGAGATGTACTGACGTACAGTTGTCTGAAATATCACTCAGTTTATTCATGCAGATAATCCTACCGGATTACTTTCTGGGAAGAAGGATTTAGCCCTTAATATCAAGATGAATGGCACTTTAAAAACAAAGATGAATTTGAAGTGAAAGGTTGATTTATATGTTTTCATTCAGGTTTGAATGTGACAGTGATTAAGAATTCAATGTAGATGAGAGATAATTACATTGTAGAGAAATTTAGTGTGGTTATGTAGTGATGATTCTTAATATGAATAGTCCCAGGATTTGTGATTTAGCAGATAATGAGAAATATATGTCATTATCATAGAATTAGAAGATGACTTCTATTTTTTAAAATTGTCATTCTGTTCTGCCATTTGTATTTCTTTGTGTAAGAGAGTTCTAATGTTTGAGTATACACAAATGAGCTAAAATGGTCACTCAGCTTTGTTTTACCAAAAAAAGTCTGTGATTATTGCAGATCTATTCTTGAAACAGTACTTGGCACATACAGTCAAAACCTGCATTTCTATATTAAATATAAAACTGCAAACTTTGGAATTAATTCCCTGTAGTGTGTAAGCTAACAATCCCCCATTAATTTCAGAGAATCTTTCCTGATTGACAGTAAATGCTAAAACTGTTCACTTAAGAAATCAGTGAGGAAATACTGCCACAATATTTTGGTAGTGCTTCTGATAGGGCGAGGGGTTTCTTATAGATTTCCATCTCATCCTGAGATGAGGTGGTACAGACCAGTACAGTTTCACACCTTTCCATGTATCTGTGACAGCACAGCGGGTAGTTTATTTGCAGACAGCTGCCACTTTACAACAGCATGAATGTGGAAAAGGAAATATTAATTTAAATAAAATTACTATATTTCTAGGTTAAAGACAAAACAAGTGCTTGGTTTTAAGGTCATCTAGCTGACATTTGCTATGGCATTAACCTTTATGTTTCACTTGATGATCTCTTATATTTTACTGAATTATCCCTGTACTGAAAACATATGTTTATAATAGCTAAAATATAACCTCCAATATAGGAATTTAACACCCAAAGAAGAAAAATCTAACATATAGTTTCTCTGTCTGGACCAGTGGTGACTAGTCATTATTGGTAGCATTTATGCTTTTTTAATTTATCTGGTTTTTGTTTACTGATTCTTGTTATATCTTGATATGGGACTAAAACACACTTTTATACCCAGCAATTTTTTCCAGTGGAGTTGCACACATACCTTGTAATCAAATTGCATTCTAGTGTTTATATATATATATATATATATACTGATACACTAAATACATAGTTCTTGCTATTTCTTTCTCTATGAGACATTATATACTTCATCTTGTAAGTGATTCAAGATCTCTAAAAAAATCTCAAATTTTTTAACACTCATATTAATAAGCATGTACCCAAATTACCTGCAACAGCCCAAGGTCAGTGTCATTGACCTAAATACACTCACTGCACCAAAAATGGAAAAATAAATATCCCAGATTACATCAACTTCCTTATTAGAGCATCATACTGGAAGTTCATGATGGGTTTCTAGTTCAGCATGGCTTAAGATCCCACTCAGCGTGACTGCTTTCCAGGGTGGTTTCCCACTCCCTGATGTCACTTTACACTTGGATTTCATATATATTGGACAGAATTCTGTTTAGCAAATGGTATTTAATGTATCATCTGATTGTTTAGTCCTTTTTGTACCCACAAGTTTATCGGCATTGGTATATATTCCCAAAATGGCTGATGAAATGTGAAGATCACAGTAGATCTTGTTTATGGACTATTCAGCAGTATGATATCTTTGACAGGTTCATAAACACCAGCTGGTTAATCATCAGTCTCCCACTGTGATAAATATCACTAGTTCAGTTACAGGCACTCACTGGGTTGTACAGAACACAAAAAGAAGGGGTTTCATCACAGCACATGAGGACCCGTGCAAACACCCCGAGTAACCTGGGTGCCTACGCAGCAGACAGGCAGAGATATCCATATTCTGGGAATGACACCATACACCTGAGGTTTGA
This sequence comes from Antrostomus carolinensis, assembly GCF_000700745.2. Taxonomy (NCBI): domain Eukaryota; kingdom Metazoa; phylum Chordata; class Aves; order Caprimulgiformes; family Caprimulgidae; genus Antrostomus; species Antrostomus carolinensis. The sequence continues at coordinate 118,469 of NW_010286546.1, forward strand.
AGTTCTTGTTAACTAAATCACTTAATTAAACAGTATAACTCTTCCTGAAGGAGCTCAGAGTCCAGAAAAACTACATAAGTTTCCAGTTTGCTGTTTTCAAAGCATCAGAACAGCAAATAATAATATTGTTTATGATATAGTTGTTAAGACAGTACAAAAGAAAGTAATTGTTAAATGACATTTCTGAATTTCATATCAGAATGTTGCATTCCTTGCCTTATTTTAGAACATTTAAACACCTTGGCCATTGCATTCCATTTAAATCAGATTTTGAATGATAGAGTTGAAAAGCCACCAAATCACAAATGTGTTTGTCTTTCTTTTAATATGATTTCAGTCACTGAGAATGATGATTGTTTTTTTAAATCAGTAAAAATTAGATGAGTTCCGATTAAGCCTAGCAAAAGTTATTAGAAATTAAGTAGAAATTAAGACTAGATGGGGTTGGAGGACTGTCAGCATTTCATACCCTTTCTGTTCACATCACATCGTAATCATATAATAACCCCTCTGGTGGGAGCCTCTGGAATGCTGATATCAAACCCTGTAGTTTAAAAGCATTCAAATGGGATTATGTGCTTTTAAATGGCATTAACTGCCATTATGAGTAATGGCTCAGCTGATTAAATAGTGTGGATACATGATATTAGGGCATCACACTTGAATTTTCATGTTTTCTTGTAGTTTTCAAGGAAAAATATTTTCAAACAATGCAAAAGCAACTCAGTTCTTTCCTCCTGAAAGCCCTGCTCACAGTAGTCAAAATCCACTGTGATTTAGTGAAAAACACAGTGGTGAATCCACAACAATCTAAAATTAATTAAAAAAAAGCCTCAATCTTTATTCACTTTCTGGGGAGAAAGAGTTATAACCAATAAACATTTATATTATTTGGGATTTGTCTCTGGAATCTGCTTGTCTGTTCTTGCCCTTACAGCCTCTAAAGCTCAGAATCACAGCTGATTTTCTCTCGATAAAGATAGTTACATAAACGTCTCTTCAGGGACCGGGAATTCTGCCCCCAGTGTACTGCAGCCTGGGGAGAAGGGCACTTCTTTTAGTGTAAGGCTGTTCACATGTTCAAATAGGAGAAGTAACCCAGATTAGCTGCAAATCTGGATGTCCATGTGACAAGATGCCTTCTGTAGACTGCTAGAGCCTGCTCAAGACTCTCTTCTCTCATCGTGTCGTGCTTAATCGATGGCAAAGTTAATTGTTCATTGAGAACTTAACCCTGAGAAAAGGTGTAGCTGTAACAAACCCTACCCGGGGGACTCCGCATTGCGCTTCCTTTGTCCCCCCAGGCTGCTGTGGTTGGTTCCACAGTGGTTTCATACCAGCGTCTTCCAGAGGTGGATCCTCCTCTGGGAGAGGAGGTCTCTAGCCTTGTAGCAAAAGGGAATCCTCTTCTATTTTCGTACACTACTCAAGGGATGCAAGTTTAAAGCTTCACTGATTGCAAATGAGGGGGCACCTGAGGCCCTGTCCATGTCTTTCGAAAAATGATGTTGTCTGGCAATGTACTGAAGGTTCTCTATTCATACACAAGTCAACAGAGGTTGAAAGTGTTTGAGAGCACTGACCTTTGTAACACACTAGGCCAACTTCTATTGTCCAACCTGAGAGGTATGTGCTCGGGAGATTTGTTGTTTCTGAATGTTCTCTGGAATTTTTGAACACAGTTTTGTTTGACCTTATTGGTACTACAGCAGTATAAATACACCTCTTTTAAATAAAGCATTTTTCTTAGCCTTGAGCTGAAAATACTCTATAACAGAAAATTCTCAGTGATACAATAAGAGATAAATTGAGATCCAAGCTATCAAGTGCAAATTCCTGAGAAACTTCATTTACTACTTGTAAATCTATAAATCACTAAATCTGATCTGTCAGAAGTAATGGGGAGCTATGCATGATAAGAGCAGAAGGTCAAGGCAGAACAGAATCATCATGCAGCAGCAGCCTTGAGTTCTACAATTAGCAAAGGATCTCAGGAAAATGTTACCCAGTGACAGACTCAACTGAAGAAAATGTTAGAGAGTTCAGAGCTCAGGGTTGCTAATTCTTGACTGGCAGGAGGCATTTTAAAACAGGGGCAGAATCAAAACAAGGGGTTTCAGCCCAATTGAAATTAATACATTGTGTGTGGAAAGATTTTTTTCATAAAACAGGAGGGTCATTTCTGACATGTGTTATACCTTATAGAAACTTTCAAATCATGTCAACCCAATCTCTATAATTGGTTGCTAGACTGAATCTTAATGTCAAGCAAATTCAGTGCCATACACCCAGCAACTCCCTCTCAATAACAAATTAAGCTTGCAAAACACACCTTAATTTTCCTCCCAATTTCCTTCATCTTAGCATCTTAGGAGTCAGTTTTTCATTCATGCTACCTTTTCTGTATCTTTTCATGCTACCTTTTCTGTATCTTTTCATGCTAATCATTATCTCCTTCTCCTCCAGTGAATGAATCTATTGAAAATCTCCCATTTTCTTGAGCTCAAGACTGAGTTTCTCACAGATGATCTTGAATCTGGTGATGCTATCTGAGAGTCTATTATTTGTTATGTAGAGCATATCTGAACAACATTTTTATCTATAAATCCAGACTTGCTCTGAATGCAAAGGAAACCACTGACACCACAAAAATATTCAGTAAAGTTTGTAAAAAAAAAAATATTAAAAAATAAAGTTACTTGGCTGTCATCCACCACAGTGTGAAGGGACCAGTTGTGGCTGTAGCACGAGACATGTAAATCAGCAGAGACTTTTAGAGTAGCTCAGATTCTGCTGGTGCTGGAGGCTTCCAGGCCTGCCTACTCACTTGTCTGACATTTTCTCATGCAGTTTCTTGGAAAGGGTATGGACATCAAGGCTTGTACCCTCTTTTGGGTGCTGCTTTACCCTACAGTATCCTGTTTATTTCAAGTTGAATGTGTAGATATCAAAATCTCTGTAGTGTTCAGGAACTAGCTTGGTTTTTTAGCTCCTCAATACCCTGTTAGTCCACCCACTATATGCACTCAGGACTCTATTCTCTGGTATTTTTATCTATAGATATAAATCACAGCTACTATCTGTATTTTACTATTTGCAGTTACTGGCATGTATGTTGTAGCTAATTCCTTAATTAAACCTGTGATTTGCATAGTCGTTTGCCTTGTGTTGGAGTTGTCTCAGAGGCTTCCACAATAGTAATAACTAACCACTAATCTGTGAAAACTGCTGAGTTAAAATACACCCAGGTTAATAACTGTTTGTGGAGAGGAGGAAAATTCAATTCACATATGCCAGGTTGTGTATTTCTACTACTGAGTTTTCCTGGGAATGTCCCCATCATTGTCCTGCAAATCTTTGTAGTTGCAGCACTTTAAATGCAGATTGATTCGAATTCATTTACTGATGTTGACAGATTGATGAAGACAGATTTTTGATTCTCTGAGTCTCTGCCTTTACTCAAGCAAAACTCCTATTAATCTTGAGAAGTTAGAGACTGTGTAAACATGCAAAAATGCTAGGAGGAGGATGAAAATGAACAGAACCCTTTAATTGGCTGTTAATTGTTGTTTGAAGTATCCATTTACATATCTGAACCATTATCAGAAAGGTGTCACTTGTAAACAGACAGATAATGGGTACCCCAGCTTAACCAATGTCTTTTGTTTCATTTGCAAAAGGAGGGTTGTTGGGTTATCTCAGTTACAGAGTAGCTCTCCATTACTAAATACTCATTATTTTTAATGTAGGTCTCTGTCTAAAAGGTCTTTACCTTGAAAAGAGCATTTTTGCCGCAGCTCCCCTCTCTCTTCCCCCTCTTTCTCAATCAAACACAACTCAGCTTGCTCGCCAGGCAAACGCCTCTCCCTTTCCAGGCCTAACTTTGATGTTGCACACTCCTGAGTCAGAAGAGTTAAAGGTCCGTATTGCTGATTTTGGTATCCATTCGTGTTTAGTTTGTTATTTTTTTTAAAGGCTGGTACTAGGACCTTGGCTGCTTCTGCAAACGATGAGCCCATGGCATTGAGCGTGGATGTGAAAGCCTCATGTGTCTTTGAATACTCAGTGGATCTAATTAACAGGTAGAATCGCACCCTGGGTGCTTGAAGAATTGCCAGACACCATAGAAACGAGTCCTTAAGTCCCCGCACCATCTGCACTTTCTTTTCATTGTGGGAGTCTCATTGAAACATGTTTTTCGACCATTCTAAATTCATTTGTGCGTTAATGGAAAATTCCTGC
>NW_010286546.1:122743-123267 GCF_000700745.2 Antrostomus carolinensis
TTCATTCAAACGAAAATCAAAAAATTCTTTCGTTCAGTCACGGAAAAAAAAAAAAAAATCTCTCAAGCTTTGATGAAATAATGAATCTTTGAGCTCGCCTCTGAATACGGGTTGTTTGAATATCATCGCTACAACCTCCTCAAATGACTTATTAAAGAGGGGAAAAAAACAAACAAGCAAACAAAAACCAACAGGAGACATCCTCCCCCCCAAAAACCAGTTTGAAGCTGGGTGATCACACACCGTCACAAGGAAAAATCTCTCAAGCTTTGATGAAATAATGAATCTTTGAGCTCGCCTCTGAATACGGGTTGTTTGAATATCATCGCTACAACCTCCTCAAATGACTTATTAAAGAGGGGAAAAAAACAAACAAGCAAACAAAAACCAACAGGAGACATCCTCCCCCCCAAAAACCAGTTTGAAGCTGGGTGATCACACACCGTCACAAGGAGATTTCATTCAAATGCTCCTTCCTTTTCTAACGCGGCTAGTTTTGGGCCAGGGATGCTGCAGGGGTGCCG
>NW_010286546.1:123370-123666 GCF_000700745.2 Antrostomus carolinensis
TCTGGTCCCGTTCCCCGGGGCTGTTTTAGACTGTCCTTACCTGTTCGCTGCCAGCCGGGAGGAGATGTACCCGCCGGGGATTTGGGTGATGATGTATCCCCAGAAAAAAGAGCCATGGATCATGCCAACCGTTTCAGGATCCCAATTAAACTTCGCTTTCTTCCAATGCAAGACACCGGGAGAAAGGGAGAGAAGAAGAGGAAGGCTGTAATCGTGCGGGGTGAACGCGCCCACCCGCAGAACCTCACCCCGCGCAACCGAGGCGGGGGTGGCTCTAACACCTTGGCCGAGGCACT
>NW_010286546.1:123718-124009 GCF_000700745.2 Antrostomus carolinensis
GCTGGCTCTGGCTCTGCCTTATCCCCCCTCTGGAAATACCGACGGTAAATAACCAGCAAAACCAGCTCAACCATCACCACAAACCCAGCACAGTCCGCACACGAGAGCGGCGGGATGGCTCCTGAGTGACCGGAGCCCCGTGTGCCCTGAGCCCGCGCCAGGAGCGAGCTGGGGGGGGTCGGCTCCGGACTTAGATGTTCAACACTCTTGTGTGTCAACACCCACCGCTTCCTCACTAGGCTAGAGCCCGCTTTCACAGGACCACAGAATGGTGGGGTTGGAAGGGGGGGG
>NW_010286546.1:124468-124702 GCF_000700745.2 Antrostomus carolinensis
TTCCCCCGCCCCCTGCCTTTATTTTAGGAGATATCTGCGGTTTTCACCAGTGTGTGCAAAAGGGAAAAAAAACAACAACAACAAAAAAAATCTTCCCGCAAATTAATACCGCGAAATGGCCTCGGACTGGGAAGCAGAAAATAGGAAATAATGGGGAGAAATGGTTTATCATTCAAGAACTGGGTTTCCGTGCTACAAAGGGCGGTGGTGGGGCCGGGCAGTGTGGGGCGGGGG
>NW_010286547.1:0-7613 GCF_000700745.2 Antrostomus carolinensis
TATGATGATGATGATGATGATTATTATTATTTTGGCTTTACAAGTCTGACTTTTCTGATTATTCAGCTTTTTTTTTCCTGCACTGCCATCATGGATGTGCATTATTACAGAGTTGAAAATTCTGCAAACTCTTTCCTTAGTTTCTGTAACTTTTTTGGCACAAACCACCGGTGGTTCTTCAGCCTTATTTCCCCATGAGCTGTTTGGTCCAAGCAGCTGTAATTTTGTTTGGGTGTTGTTGAGAAGTTGCTGGTGCTGTGCAGGGGCTGCGTGGCTGCTGGTCCCGAGTCCCTGATTCCCTCTTCCCTCCCCGGAGCCCAACAAGCTGCTCAGGAGGGGAAACTGCAGCTGCTGAATTCCTAATCCCATCCATCTTAAATGTCGCCGCCTCCAGAGTCTGATCTTCCTCCTTCAAAACAAAATGGAAAGAGATCTTGGGATTAGTGGAAATTAGACGTAATCTCCTGTGCTGAGTGAGACCCTTAATAAGACAGGAACCTCAACACGAACTGCTGGGTGCTGCTGTCTCCATCCCGCAGCGTCGTGGGGACAGGGTGGCCGTGCTCGGTCAGGGTGGTTTCACGGACGTGGGTTTTGTTCACCCAGAGGAACAGGGCAGCTGCCAAAGTGGATTTTTTAGAGTTTTGCCTGGGCAAAATGTGTTGGGAAGTGCTGGGAAGTTGGGTGAGATCTTCCAAAATCCTGGGCAGAAGAGGGATGCCCGAAGTGCCTGGTACAAACTGGGATCTGGCAGATTCGCTGGGATTAGAAATTAATAAAGATATAATTAGAATAAAAGTCAGAAACAGGATAACTGAAAAGAAAACAAGATAAAACTATGAGAGAGGGAGCTATTAGTTATCAAATGTCTAACGAGCCCAATGGAGGAAATTCGAGTGGGTCTGCAGACTAAGGCTGAGTGATTTCTCAGGCACAGATCTCACCAACAGCCTGTGGTCAGGCTCCTGTGGTGTGAAACTGGGCTCGAAAAGCAAAGCACTGGGGAGTAACTTTAGGGAAAATGAAATTTCTAATGATGCTGATCTAGATGAGCCCCCGACACTCCAAACCAGGGAAACACTTATGTCTAAAAAAATTCAGCAGAGCTTGGGGAAATATTTCTTTGCCATTGATTCACACAATCATAAAATTGTTTTGGTTGGAAAAGACCTTTAAGCTCATCGAGTCCCAGCATAAACCTAACACTGCCAAGTTCACCTCTAAACCATGTCCCCAAGTGCCACATCTACTTGTCTTTTAAGTACCTCCAGGGATGGGGACCTGACACCACAGTTGCAGAGAAAGAATAACCGGGTAATCCAAATGTCCATGCCAAGCTCCCCTCTGTGACATTGAATTATAATCTTTTAAAATATGTTCTGGGTTTGGGATCAGTCTTTGTTTATCTGCTTTGAAAGATTTAGGGATTAGAGTTCATGATACATCCATCACTTGATTACTTAACTTATTTTCCTGATGTATTGGGGATTGAAAGGACAGTCAGAAAATAGGTTGAGTTTTTAAAAGAGAAAAGCCTCAGAAATGTCCAAGAAGTGCTCAGAAGTGTTTGTGGCCAGGTTGGATGAGGCTTTGAGCAACCTGGTCTAGTGGAAGGTGTCCCTGCTGATGGCAGGGGGGTTGGAACTGGATGAGCTTGAAGTTCCCTTCCAACCCAAACCAGTCTGGGATCCTGTGAAATCTGTCTCCATGGTGTATATCAGACGTTGTCCTGGATTGTTCGCTGTGGGCTGGTGTTGGCCAGAAAAGGTTACTGTGATCCCCCTGGATGTTATATTGACCGAGGGTGCTGGATGCCCTCGAGCACTGGCTTTGGTGATGCTGCAAAACCTGTCCTGTTTCTCCCATCGCCCCTCAGGGATGGAGACCTTGAGAACCACAGACTTTTTGTTCACTATTTAGCAGTGGTGAAATAACTATTTGTTGGTTTAATACATTTATTTTTAGGCACAGAGCTCAGGCATGTGCCTGCTGCCCCATGCCAAGGGGCAGCTGGTTCTGTAGAGCTGGAGGTTTTGTAGCAACTGGTGGCATCTCAGGGGCTTTGTCAGCTCCCCTCCTGCAGCCCCTCTCCACCCATGCACAGATCTCCTGTGGGGACACACAGCCTCATGAAATCTGGTTCTTGTTCCGTGCCCCGACTCAAACGCCCCGTAGTTCATTCCTTTCTCAAGTATTTCCCTTGTCTGGTTGTTTGTAGGTTATTTTTTTCTCCTCAGTATTTGACTGCTCCGTAGCTTTTGTTTTCTTATTAATTGTCACAGCCCCAGGAGGCTGCAGATCCTGGAGAAGTTTACAGACCACGTATCCTGAGCTGCGAGAGTTCACAATGGACTGCGAGAAAACAAAATGCTTTAATGACTTGCATAAGAGATGCCTGCAGCCTTCATCTGTCCAACCCAAGGCCTGAAATAAACCCTGGGAGAGTAGTTGTTCTCTGGTTATTGGCCTTGGATTGAATCCCAAACAAATATTTCTCATTATCTAAATATAAGACCTGGGAAACAGGGTCAGTGCTCTATTCCCACTGGCAGTCCTTATCCCTTGGAGTACTTAACCGTTGTAGGTTTGAGCAGATGAACAAGATTTTGCTGATCTTGGCCAGAATCCATCCTGGGCATCAATTACCATGAGCCAGTTGCAGTGCTATAAAGAATGGCTGGGAGAAAAATACCATTCCATAGTCCTGTGGTCTTCTTGGACAACACAACCCAGCTCGTACCATCTTGTACTGGTGGGAGCGTGCTGGCACTGGGCTCTCCTCTCAACAGACTGTAGGGTGGAAGCCCCTGAGACTCCTGAGCATCTGCCGGGCTTTGAAGGTCTCTCTTTACAGCTCCACGTGTGGACCATGCATTTGTACAAGCCTGCCTGCGCTGATATCCCACCCCACAAACCAAACCTGCAGAAACCAAGCGAAGTGTTCCTGAAAGGCAAGAAGCCGAGCGCGGCTCCCCGAGCCTGTCCTCCCACCACGGGCTGGCCAGCACAGCTGAGCCGAGCCGCCGAGCTGAAGCAGCTGGAGAGGTTCCTGCACCTTCATGGGCTGTCACTGCAGGAAACCGTCCGAGCCGAGACAGGAATGATGTACAGGTACTTCTGCATGTCCCGTGCTGGGGTACGTGGTGGCTGCCTGTTGGGTGTCAAAGAGCGAGAACCATGGGGAACGTGCCTGGGCAACCATCTGACACTGGGAGAAGGTGAAGTCAACGAATACAATATTTTTTAGGTCATTCTGCCATGATGTCTTTAACTTCTGGTGTATATTAACTGCATGATACTTGTGAAGCTTGCGAGTGCAGCACTGAATTAAACTTCAGTTCCATTCTCAAATCTGCTGTGCAGAATTACAGAATGTCCTCATTTGTGTTTTTATGCCTTTGCATTTCTCAGGATCTTAAAAAGACGCGGGAAAATTGAATTAAGTTGGAAATCAATTTTGGCATTGAATTTTTGAATTCTGATTTCTAATCAGTCACCCTTGGGAAGGTTCTTGCAGTCAGGAACAGGTTGAGTCCCCATCCCTGGAGGGATTTTAAAGCTGTGTAGATGTGGTGCTCAGGGACATGGTTCAGTGGTGGACTTGGCAGTGTTGGGTTTACAGTTGGACTCGATGAGCTTAAAGGTCTTTTCCAACCGAAATGATTTTTTGATTCTGTGATACCTGATCCTCAAACCTATTGTCAGACTGAGTTTTTAAGCCACAGGAAAATGTAATTAATGAGATATTCTGGGAGTGCCCTGTGCTCCAGGGGTAGTTGGTGTTGACCTTGAGGCTTTGCCCAGGGCTGTGGTTGCGTGCTCAGCTCTAGCATGAGCTCCATGCGAATGGCTTCGTGCACCTCCCCGTTTCTTGGCCTGTGAAACTGAGCGGTCTTCACTCATCAGAGCCTGTAGCCAGGGTAGAACAAAGCATGTGCTTAATTGCTGGTGAAGCTGATGGATTCAAGCACACGCTTCAGTTTAAGTAGGTGCATTTGTCACAGCTGACAGAAGAGCTCTCCCATGCTGCATCCCACATCTCCCATCGTCAGCAGGAGCGGGGCTGGGCAGGGGGCTCTGCCACAGGGTGGGGGCTTCGCCAGCCAGCATCACTGCTGCTTTCTACAGGTGTTTGCTCTTCTAGCTGTAGAGGTGCAGAGGCTCCTCTGGTCTTACTGTAAGCATGAATGTTTTCTTTCTCAGCAGGGCTCGTTTTACCTTCCAGACATTCCTTCAGCTGTCCATAGGTCTAGTCTAAAGACAACCCAATAAAAGTCCCTTTTTTTATTAAGAGCTATTTAATTGCGTGTGGAAAGCAACGAGTTGTTAACACAAAACACTCACTAAATACTCATAAGCTGCTTTCTTTATGGGGTGATTAGTTCTTTTTCCTTTCACTGCTTTAGCAAACACAGCTTAGTTCGGTCTATTACTGAAGAACTGAGAGTGCAGCAGGGCTTGAGCTTAGTTTATTTCTGAGGACAACAGTGTTCCTCCCAGACGAAACGCCGTTTGCAAAGCCAACTTGGTGTCTCATTATCCAACGGGGTGTTTGTTGCGTGGCTTCCTTCCGTGCATGCTTTGCTGGGCTCCGAGCTCTTAAAGACTGAACTCCTCGGGCTGGGTTGGTCCTCACGGCTGGGAAGCTGCGACTGTGAAATTCCTCAATATTCTGCTGGTACGTGGTTAAAATAGTGTCTCTGTGCTTGGGCAGCTGCAGTTTGAGAGCCCGGAGGTGAAATGTTGAAATGTTACATGAATATGTCTGCAAAAGCACCCAGGCAACTTCTGCAAAACACGCTGCTGGCAAATGTTCTGTGTGGAAAGTATTTACGGAGGTGATGGAGTGCCCAGGCGCTCCGGGTTAACCCACCCAGCAGCCCTCCAGCCTGGGGGCAGGTTTCTCTTTGTATATTATCTATTTTATATTTAATTGAGGTTTTGTTCAGGGAGGGTGAATTCTTCTGGGTTTTTTTATCTATTTTATATTTAGTTGAGGTTTTGTTCAGGGAGGGTGAGTTCTTCTATTTGTTTGTTTTTTTCTTCTATTTGTTTTTTAACTACTTTATATTTAGTTGAGGTTTTGTTCAAGGAGGGTGAATTCTTCCCGCAGTACACAAGCCCTCAATAAAATCACTTCATTTGGGGCAAAACTCCCCGAGACTGTCTCGCAGGAAACCTTCAGGAGTTCCTGCATCCTGGGAAAGCACTGGGATGCTCTGCCCAGTTTATGCTGCTTTTGTTGGTTAAGTTCATTAAAAACTTGCAAGGTAAAGATGTCCCATGGAAGGTCTTGTAGGAAGAGTGGTGGCAGGTGACCCTTTGCAGGCTGTTGCCTTTTCCTTTTATTTTCTGGTTGCCATGGGAAATGTCACCAGTGCAGAGCCAGTGCTCAGCTGGCGCAGACAGGATTTGGGCATGGTGACCGCGGGAGGAGAGGGCACCTGAGCATCCTCAGAGACACACTGATGGTGAAACTCACCCTCACTCGGTTTTTCCTTTTACCCCAAATCACTTGTGGTCCTGTGTGAGGAGGAGGAGGTGGCTTGTGCTGGTGATACAAATATTACCAGATACCAGATAGCTGATATGTCTTAATTCTGAAAAATGAAAGTACTTACTGTGGCTAAAAATAGCACGAGGGAATACCAGTGAGCTCTGGGGACAAGCTGATGGCAAAAGGGCTGTGATTTGTGTGGCTAATTGGGTGTGTGTCTTGCGTTGGTACCAGTCTGTGTCAGGAACAGCGATAAGGGAGTGAAATACACAGTCTGCTGCGCTGGAGTGAATGTCATTCTTCAACTACATCGTTATTTGCTTTCGAAGTATTACTAGAGATCAAACAGGCTGAATTTACTGCAAAGACTCTCCAGCTGGTAACCTCACCAAGACGATTAGAGCACTTGAGTAACAGGATCAAATCCTGAAAGAGCAAAAGGCTTTTGGTGATTTTGTGGTGACCACTGACCAGCAAAAGATAGAATATTCCTGCAGAAGGACTATTGCCGAAAGGCCCCCCCATCCCTGAGTTTTGTGGCCACAAAGGCAAATGCTATTTTAGAAAATGTAACATGGATAACAGTAAAATCGTGGGTTTTAAAATAAATTTCTGGGAGCTGACATTTCAAATCCTGCAATCCCTGCTGGCCACCCCATTTCAAATGGAGAGAAAACAGAAAGAAGAAGAAAGCAGAGGGCTCTGAGTGATGGGATTGTCCCTGCACCGGGTGATTAAAGAGGCTTTTAGCTCAGGAAAAAGATGATTGACAGGGATTAGAGCAGATGTGCTCAAAATCAGGAACCGTGCGGAGCAAGTGACTCTCTCCCATAACACAGGCACCAAGGGGGTGCAAAGGGAATTGCTGGACAACGGGTTGAAACCACGGGAAACATTTTCCCTGTGTCTTGTAAGGACATTGGGGAACTCGCTGTCCTGGGATGTTTTGGATGCTGAAAGCACCAGCGTGTTTGAGGTGTCCCTGGGTACCGGGCGAGGCCATCCGAGGCTGCTCCGTGCAAAGGGGTGGGTTTGATGTCTGGCACAGAGCAGTTTTGAGCAGCAGCTGGCAGAACGCTGAGATGATACCCCAGGAAAGGCATTACTGGGCTTTTGTTCCGTTCCTGTATAATTTTTCCAGGCAGTGTCTGGGTGCTTGCTGCTCCGTAGGGATGCTCACCCGCTGCCAGAGCAGACAGGTCCGTGTGGGGGGAGCAGGCAAATTGCATGCTGCAGCCCTTTCCCCTTCCCTGGAGTCATGTCTATACCCCTGCAGGGCTGCTCCAGAGAGGGGAATTTGGGAATCATCACCTTCCCATAGCTGCTTTTCCAGGCACCCTTGGTCAGGCCTATTTCATGCATGGAAGCTTTAAAATATCTAATCGTTAGATGGGAAAATGTAAGAGAGCACTTGATGGGGTTCCCTAATCCTGCTCTGTAATCCTGTCCTAATCTGCTCAGTTCAGAGCACACTCGCATTATATTCATTGGGATATAGCTCACAGTGCTGATGTTTTCCCTATTTCCTCTGCAGATTGGTCTAGAGAGATGCATCCCACTGGGTCCGTTTTTTCTCAGAATCCCAGAATTACCTTGATTGGAAAAGCCCTTTAAACTCATCGAGTCCAATCATTGACCCAACACTGACAAGTCCCCAACTAAACCACGTCCAAGGAACAAGTGACAGGACAAGAGGAAATGGGCTCCAGTTGTGGCCAGGGCAGTTGAGATGGGATGTGAGGAAGAATTTCTTTGCTGAAAGGGTTCTGAGGCATTGGAAGGGGTTGCCCAGGGCAGTGGTGGAGTCCCCATCCCTGGAGGGATTGAAGAGTCGTGTAGACACAGTGCTGAGGGACATGGGTTAGTCACAGGGGACTTGTCAGTGTTGGGTTCATGGTTGGACTCGATGAGCTTAAAGGGCTTTTCCAAACAAAAGGATTCTGTGTGTCTGTGTGAAAAGCTCAGGCCCACCCGCCAGTACTTCCAGGGTTGCTCACACCTTTCGGTAGGAAGCTCCCTATGCCGTAGGTGGAAGACAAAGCAAATTTTGTCCTCCCCGTTCACTACCCCAGCAATAAATCTCAGCTAACCCCAGGCTACGTGCAGAGCAGCAGCT
>NW_010286547.1:7714-17507 GCF_000700745.2 Antrostomus carolinensis
CTGCTCTTGTCAAACTCCAGCTTAGAAGCCGGCGCTGCCAGATGCTGAATAAATCAGCAGCTCTGTGGGCAGGGTGCTGCCTGCCCGCTCCCCGCTGCCGCACCGGTGCTGCAGAGCACGGCCAGCACCTCTCCAGGGGGCTGACTGGCAGGTTGGGGATGTTTGTGGGGATATTTATAGACAGGTTTGAAGTCTGCAGTCTGTGCCCTGGGATGAAACTCAGTCTGTGCGGTTTTGGTTGAAATAGTTGGTTTTTTTCCTGGGAGTCTTTGGGGTGACTTTGGGACCTGCCCGTCCATCACACTGTCACACGCTGCTGGAGGGCACATCACCGCGGGGATGAGTTTAGGAAACCACCAGCTGAACCTCTGCTCACAGCTGGGTTGTTTCAAGGCTCCAGCCTTTAGGAAATGATCATAAAATCAGACTCTCACATGGCTTTGGAGAGGTGACCTGTGCTGCCGGGCTGAGCGCGTGTCTCAGTGTCACTGACCATGGCGTGTGCTCTGGTGACGCAGCCGTTGGCAGCGCAGGTGACCACGGTTCAGCTGGGAGAAAAATGGGTTTCAGTCTTCAATACAAAGCCAATACTGACGCAGACACAACTCTTTTGCTTTGCTTAATTGAAGGAAATTAAATGCCCAAATGCGATGGCAGCTGCTCTTCCAACATCTTTCTCCCTCTCTGTGGTTGCTCCTCTTGCCCCATCCTCATTCCTCCCACTGCAGGTCCCAGAATGAGCAGAAAATGCCCTTTTTAGCCCCAGCAGTGCAGGTCAGTGGCCCAGTCTGTGCTTACAGAATACCCCTGATTTTCTCTCTTGGTTATTAATCCTTGTTCATACTCTAATGGTTATTAGTAGTGAATATTTATCACTTTCAGAATTTGCTGGGCATGCAAGCTTGGGGTGATGTGAAGAGGAAAGGTTTCTGGAAATGCAAAACTTTGTCCAGGCTGGCAGATTCCAAAGGCAAAAAAGTGTCTATCTGAGACATGAGGGTATCGGGAAGAATTTAGCAGAGTCAAAGAGTGAGTGTCTGAGAGGAGGCGAAGCTGCAACGTGATTCCAATCAAGCTCCATTTTCACACAGAGCTGTGGGGCACCATTGGATTGCAATTTCCTCCTCTTCCTCAAAATTACTGCAGCATCAGGAAATAGTTGGCAGGTCAGGGAAGTGGATGGAGATTTAGGTTTATGGTTGATGTCAGCCCTGGAGGAGGGGGGGCCAGGTCCTGGGATGCTGCTGTGGGACTGCTCCATGGCACAGCTCCAGCCCCCGGCTGCTTCCCAGGATCGACCACAGTAAATAACATGGGAATAAGGGATGGGGCAGAGCTGGAGCATGTGTCCCACAGCAGCACTGGGATGAGGGATCTCCTGGGGTTTCTGCTTTTGGTACTTTTAGATAGACTTTCACTCTCTCCAAGTCCCTTGGAGGAGGGTGGAGAGAGGTGGGGGTGGGTCTGTTCAACCAAGGAGCAAGGGACAGGACAAGAGGAAATGGGCTCCAGTTGTGGCCAGGGCAGTTGAGATGGGATGTGAGGAAGAATTTCTTTGCTGAAAGGGTTCTGAGGCATTGGAAGGGGTTGCCCAGGGCAGTGGTGGAGTCCCCATCCCTGGAGGGATTGAAGAGTGGTGTAGACATAGTGCTGAGGGACATGGGTTAGTCATAGGGGACTTGTCAGTGTTGGGTTCATGGTTGGACTCGATGAGCTTAAAGGGCTTTTCCAATCCAGGCAATTCTGTGAAATATCAGGTCTAGCTACATATTTCAGGATGCTTCTTCAGTGCTGACTTGAAAGGCAGATTTCTCCATGGCTGAGCTGCCTGCTGCAGACCTGCTGCTGCCTGATAAGCTATTTTTTTCCTCTTATTTTCAATGTGCATTTTCATAGTTGTTTGGCTTCATCCCTGTGCCAGAAAGATTCCAGAAAACAACACAATGTTTCTGTAATTCCAGTAGCACTGTTGGTATTTTTTCTTGGGGTGTTTGTGAAGTACACAGGGGTCCTTAGTGCGTCCAAACCAGCACGGTGAGGCTGTCAGGAGGAGCTCCTTACGACGGCTGTCCAGCGCCAGCGGGGTAAGCAGCGCCCCTGCCAGCCCTTGGGTGCCCATCCCAGCTGGGCTGGTGAAATGCACATTTTTCACTGCAGAAAAAGACATCCCATAGATTGCAAGAGTAATTATTCTTTTCCCCGGAGGATCTAATGAGCGGTTATGCATTTGGCAATAAGTAATGTTCCTCTTGCAAATCCTGTTGTTAATTAAATGGGCGCCATTCCAGTGTGAAAGTGGCTGTTCGATACCATTGGGGATGTGCTTGGAGATCAGGGACTACCTGCCTGGCCAGCACTGGCCCTGGGAGGAACAGCGGATGCTTGGCTTGGAAGTGCTTGGCAGTACTCAGAGATCACCTGGAGACTTGACAGCACCTTGCATTTAATTTACTAAAATGATTTTATGCTGCTCTGAGGGATGTCATGCTCCTGCCTTGGGTGCAAAAAAACCCCAAAAGTTAGAAAGTCTTTGCAGGTGGTTCTGGGGATGAGGAGAGCAGTATTGTCCCCCTTAGTCCAATGGCAATGGGGGGAAAATTAGAGAGCTAAAGAGCTCCCACAGTCCTTGGCTTTTGCCTGGCAGCAGCATGCTCTGCCTGCAGCCCTGGGCAAACACAAAAGGGTTCCAAAGGTGCTTTGGCAGGACCTCCTGGTGGGAGGAGGTCCCCTCTTCAGGTGTGGTGGTTTAACATGGCCTGCAGCCAAACACCACGCAACCGCTTGCTCGCTTGTCCCCAGCCTCCAGGGAATAGGGGAGAGAACTGGGGGGTAAGGTAAGGAGACTTGTAGGCTGAGATCAGAACAATTTAATAATTTAAATAAAAGAAAACTTAAAATAATAACGACAATAATAATGATAATAATAGAATATGCAGATGAGTGACAACCAGTGCCATTGCTCACCACCCACCCACCAAGCCCGGCCCGTTCCCAGATCACGATCCCGGAGGAGCCACAATCCCGACCCGAAACCGCAATCCCGGGAGAGCCAGAGCCCGAGCCAAAGCCAGAGAGAGCAAGAGAGGAAGAGCCCCTCATGGATCTCCTGCCCATGGGGGACAGGAGATGGAACAGCCCCTTGGCAGAGCCAGATGCCAGTTTGGATTTGCTAATTTTACTATTCCCCCCGCAGCCCTTTGCACCTGCAGACCAGCAAAACATGGGAAGTTGGAAAATCCTTCATCTTCCAACACCAAATGCAAACATTGGGATGTTCTCAATGTTCTCCTCATACCAAACCCCAGCACTCTTCCAGCTTTCAAGAAGAAAACTGGCTCTGTCCCAGCTGTAAAACCAGGACAAGGTAAAAAGCAGTTTCCAGAAGTCCCAAAACTGTGGGTTTTTTAACCAGCGCTGTAGGCTGGTCACTGAGGCGCCAAGGAAGTGCTGACGCAACGGGTTTTGCTGTATCACTGTCCCTGAAGAGGAGCCTGGCAGTGTGAAAAGGCAATGCTCAAATTAGTTAGCCCAAAGATCATTTCTTAGTAATCTGCTGCATTTCAGCGAACGACATTGTTCTGGGTGATGCGATAACTCTCCTCAATGACTAATTCCAGCAGATGCCACTCATTATTTTGGGAGCACTGGTCAATGTGAAGAGTTTTCTCTCTGACGCAGGGAGTGGGATCTTGTGCCAGCTTTGCTGGGTGTAGCTGAGGGGATTCTTACCCCGTGCCACTTGCTCTGATAATTAGAAATGTTGCAGCCGAAAGAGAGAATCTCAGGAGAAGAATTCAAATTATTATTTTTTTTAAATAATATTTGGGAAGGCCATATTTTAGTAGCACTTATTATTCAGTATTGCTTTACAGAAAATAGTCACTGATGGAAACCCTCAGCTTCCCTTTAGTTTGCTCACAGTTTCTGACCCGCCGCCAGCTCATCTCAAAGAATCAGAAGTTATTGCACAACAATTAGTCACCCATCTGCTCTAGCACACCCCGGAAAAGGGCAAAATGGAGTTGGGTATTGTTCAGAATCCAACACTGAGACCTTAGCAACGTATTTCTTCAGATGAGTTAATTCTTATATATCCATATAAGTTAATTGTGAGCAGTTACAAGTAATGCTGGGGTGATATTTGATGTGTATGGGTAACAGAGGAATATATAGAATTGCCTAAAATCTGCTCTTCAATGAGCACAAACAAGCTGGAAGAATGTAGCTTGGGCTGAGCTTTATTTGGAATACTTTTCTTAATTGAGTTATGCAAAACACCCAGGAAAAATCTGCATTTTCTGAATGCAGGGTCTAGAATATGCGTATGGCAAAATGGAAAACCACTCATCTGCCGCGAGCTGCCACCATCAGTGCTTGTCTCTGACTCTTCACCTGCCTTTAGCTGTTGTGTATAGGCATCCAACTGCTGGATAAACCAGTTGAAATGGAAAATGTTTAGTTGTTGCGGGACAGCTCTTGCCGGGAGGCTGGTTTGTGGCAGATGTTAGGGCTGACATTGCTTCACAGAATCACAGAATTGTTTTGGTTGGAAAAGACCTTTAAGATCATCGAGTCCAACCATAAACCCAACACTCCCAATCCCACCTCTAACCCATGTCCCTGACCACTTCATCTACCCAACTTTTAAGTCCCACCGGGGAAGATGACTCCACCACCTCCCTGGGCAGCCTGTTCCAATGCCTGAGAACCCTTTGGGTGAAGAAATTTCTCCTTGTATCCAATCTAAACCTCCTCTGGTGCCCCTGGACAAAGCTCTACCCTGCTGTGTTGGGGAGAAAAAAACCCCAACAAACCACTTTGTACCATCCCATGGAGCTTCATGCAGCAATAAGTGTTTAAATCACATTTAATCCTGTCCAATGTATTACAATACATTAAAATAATGGTTGTTTCTGGAGCCTTGGAAGCCACTGGCTTTCAGTCATCTGAGAAATGAAATAGATGATAACATGGCAAAAATTAAATTACCCGCTTTGGAGTGGGGGGTAAGAGGGTGACAGGCAATATGCTGGGGGATGTTTTCCATCTGCAGGGATAAGTGACTGATTAATTGAATCGGGCACCTGGCAGGTTCCATCCTCCGTGTGAGACACTGAGAGCTCTGGGTCTCGCTTTCAGTATCGATTCTGTCACGTTCTATTAAGTGACAATCTATCGAATATTGCGTAGAGCTGGGTGACCATCACCAAGCTCTTTGGTGTCGGGGTGCTGTTGGCTCTTGGTGGGTGCTCCCAGCACCCAGTGTGGGGCTGGTGAGTGGGTGCCTTGGACAATGGGGGGACTGGAAATTAGATGAGAGTTTGTTTGTTAATTCCTTGTGAGAAGCTTTCTAGATAATATATGGATTGCAAAAAAAAAATGGGGGAGGGGTGGCTCTGAAACTGGAGTGCATTTATGAAATTGTTTGGAAAAGGCAAATTTTCTCCTTTGATGCTGTTTATTTTAAAAAAAAAAACCCAAACCCCCAACATTTCTGTGGGGTGATGTGGTGAGACTGTAGCTGCAGGTCTCTGCTCTGGGGACTCAGCTCCCTCCTGGGCAGAACCCAAACAGCTCCCCCATTTATCACCCTGCTGGCATCGGCCTCAGTTCTCATTGGAATTAAGCAAAACTGCTGTTTTTCGTGCTGGTTTCGATGCAGTTATCCTTTCACCACATCCTGAAGGATCTGTACCGTGGACGTGGGGACAATCCCTGCAGCAGAGCAGAGCAGCGATAACAGTCTTGTGCCTCCCCGGGGCTAGGACAATGCTGCTGAATTTTGGGCCCCTGACTCCAAGAAGGACATGGAGGTGCTGGAGCGTGTCCAGAGAAGGGAACGGAGCTGGGGAAGGGTCTGGAGCACAAGTGTGCTGAGTTCCCTTGTGGCTGAGGGAACTGGGGGTGTTGAGCCTGGAGAAAAGGAGGCTGAGGGGAGACCTTCTGGCTCTGTCCAAGTCCCTTGGAGGAGGGTGGAGAGAGGTGGGGGTGGGTCTGTTCAACCAAGGACCAAGGGACAGGACAAGAGGAAATGGGCTCCAGTTGTGGCCAGGGCAGTTGAGATGGGATGTGAGGAAGAATTTCTTTGCTGAAAGGGTTCTGAGGCATTGGAAGGGGTTGCCCAGGGCAGTGGTGGAGTCCCCATCCCTGGGGGCATCTAAAAGCTGGGTAGATTAGGTGCTCAGAGATCTGGTTTAGCAGTGGAGAAGAATAGTTGGACTTGATGATTTAAAAAGTCTTTTCCAACCAAATGATTCTATGATTCTATGGTACCTTGACCTTCACACCTGGCACATGGTGCCAGGGCCAGCAGCTTGGCTCCCTTTGCCTGTGTTGCTCTGGTCCCTTCTGGGAGGTTGGAGCCCTCGGAGCCCGGCCGGCGGGGATGGGGCTGGAGCTGATACCAGATATCCTGGGGTGTCAGAGACAGCTGGGGCTGGGCGCTGCAGCCAGCCTGCCTGAAAACCTGCCAGAACCATGTGTTTTAACTAAAAAATATTTAATAGGAATTTTGATCCGTCTTCCTCAAGTGCAATTACAAATGCAAATGAAGTTTTTCACGTGAAACCAGTGAGAATGTGGTGACTGGTTGCTAGATAAGCGCAGGGCTTTTGTTCTGCGGCGCATTTCCTTGCCAAGCTTCCACCTTGGGATCAAAAATAAACGTTCCTCGTGGGTTTAGATACACCCTGAAAGAGCTACAAATCACAGTGGGGTTTGTCACTGCTGTGTGAGACAGGACCTCTCCTCAGCTGAGCCATTCAGCATCCCACCGCAGCAGAGCCTCGGCTGTTAATTGCAATTAATACAGCAGAAACCCTTTTGGGAGATGGATCCTAACTCCAGCTCTCTCCTGGGCTCTCCTCCCCGCTCTCCCGGGCGGCAGCGCTCCTTATCTCACCAGTGACCATATCAGCCCAATTTATGGAGATGTAAGGGAACTGCTGCAATCATGATTAATTAACCCAGCAGGAAATCTGGTTTCAAACAGCTGTGGAGATGGAGTGAAACAGCTGGGAGCTGTGCACGGGCTGTATTTATCACCAGAGCTTTTATGACCCAATGAAACTTTTATTGGGACATAACCCAGAATTTCCCTGAGTGTGTCCTGCTGTGCTGCGGGAGAGTTACGATGTGGAAGTCTGAAAATCGAGGATTTGTGACAGTTTATTAAGATAACTCTGCTGAAGGCCAGTCTTGGAGATTACTGCCTAAAATATCTGTGCTGGACTTTGGAAAGGCAGCTGTGGGCAGGCTGCAGTGGCTGCAGCGAGGGCTGATCTCTTGGAGAAAATAAAGGAGGAGGGGTTTGGGGTGGAAAAGCTCCAAGGGCAGAACTCTGCATTCCCCAGACCCTGCTTCTGGAGCAGGATCCTGCTGGCTGCGTTTTCAGTGCTTCCACGCAGCCCTCAGAAGTTTGGCTGATCCAATTACACTGCGTGCAAAGTCCTGCTGAGCACCTGGTGAAATGGCCAATGTGCTTAAAACTCTTAACGTGAACCCTGAAATCCTATTTTTAATGTGCCTCTGGCCTGGAAATGGTGTCTTCTTCTGTCCTGCTGTATCTCATGGGTTTCCAGTGCTGTTCTGGCCATGAGTGCAGAGGACAGGTCCTGTCCCACGAGGAGCAGTGAGGATGAGGAGGCAGCTGTGGGGCGATGCAGCGGATGGTACGTAAGGGCTGAGCTGCATCTCACACCCAAGAGCTGGTTTTGCTGGTGTGCAGAGGGCTGGTGGGGGTCTCTCAGCCAAGGTCCTGTCAAGCAGCGCAGAGACCATGTCCCAAATGCTGAGTACAGGCTCCGTGATGCCCTTGACTTCTTGGGGACTGTCACACTTGCATGACCTGATCAGCTAATGCAGGGACCTCCTCATGCTGCAGTCACACCTCCTGTGCCCAACGAGTTGGACTGATTCCCCAGTCAGACAGACAGACATTCTGTACTGGTAATTAATATATCTCAAACATATGGCCCACACCTCAGGTAACCCATGCTCCTCTAGAAGTACTTGTAACACTCCATGTACAGCAGTTCTGGACCACATCATTGACAAAATCAGTGGGAGGAAAACATTTCCAATTCTTCCAAGAATTATTAGGAAGAATTTCTTTGCTGAAAGGGTTCTGAGGCATTGGAAGGAGTTGCCCAGGGCAGTGGTGGAGTCCCCATCCCTGGAGGGATTGAAGAGTCGTGTAGACATAGTGCTGAGGGACATGGGTTAGTCGGGGACTTGTCAGTGTTGGGTTCATGGTTGGACTCGATGAGCTCAAAGGGCTTTTCCAATCGAGGCCATTGTGTGATTCTATGATATATGCAGACACAACTTCAACAAAAAATAGCCAAACTGAAAATAATTGTATGCACTGCCAAAAAAGAGGGTTTCTAGCAGAGAAACTTTGCTGAGGGGTTCATCTGACATTGGCACTGACTGGTGCTGTGCTCTCTGCCGTATTAACTTGCTGCCTTCTCTTGATGTTGAAGAATTTCAGTTAAAGAGTTTAAACCAGCTGAGGTGGCATCATTGCTGGTGACCTGGATTGCTGGTCAGTGTGCAGGGAGGTTGGTCCATGCAGCCAGCTGTGTGGGCTTGGTGTCCAGCTCTCCTCCCCATCCCAACCTGCAGCCAACCACCACAATGTGGCTTCCCCGCTGCGTAAACCTCCGACTGAAATAAGGAGAAAATGAAACTTAAAAGCCAATTTTGTAAGGAATTAAGTTTAAGATTGAGAAATATTCAGATTATTTATGTAAAAGATGATATTTTATATAAATCAATGAAAATTTCCCGTTTACTTTTTAAGGTAGAAACAAGAACTTTGCAGCTGGTGATGAAAAAAAATCATTTTCTTTTATAAAAAGCACTGAAAGGTTTTACTGGGTAAAGCACCAACGGCGCAGGGATGGAGGCAGAGGTGATCTGATCCACCCTTTACCCCATGCTTACCAGCCAGTGTGGCCTCATTAACCGTGCAGTGCCTGCTGTTTAATTAACACAGGTGGCTATGGCGAGCACAGCCTGCTGCTGAGGTCTGGGCGCAAGAAGAGCACGAAATTAAGACCTGACATCTTAAAAGATTGACAGAGCCTGCCAGAATTTATAGCCAGCATATTGGTATTACTGAAAATTCAGGTTTAGCTGGCAATCAGCTTAAATGGAATGAAATGAGCGAGGTGCTAATTGATATTTGTCCAGTGGAATGGTGGGTTGGGGAGCGCGGGGCAGCAGAGCAATCAGTGTAAAGAGTCTCCGGCTGCAAGAGGTGAGGTCTCAAGCCAGACTTGGCAAAATGTTTCCAAGTTGCTTGACTACAAGGTGAAATGGAGAAAAAGAAAAGAAAGAAGAAAGCATTGTGGTCAGCTTGAGCCGTGCCAGGGGGCCAGCTCTGCGTCAGCTCAAAATGTTCCATCCAACCCAGGCCAAAGGGCTTTGTTTTATGCTGATATTTTGAGCTGCAGCAGCCTGCTCGGGTGCACGGCCCCAGCTCCCCTCGGTGCCTCCACAGGGACCAGACCTGCTCTGAGTGAATTTTTCCCTTTTGGAGGTTTCCATTCTCCTGGTGTCCTGGTTTTCAGCTGGGACAGAGCCAGTTTGAGCAGCTGGAACAGTGCTGGGGTGTGGGTTCAGCTGGGATTTGTTTCAACAAATTGTTGAACTGGCAGAGGGGAGATGGAGATGAGATGTGAGGGAGAAATTCTTTGGTGTGAGGGTGGTGAGACACTGGCTCAGGTTGGCCAGAGAAGCTGTGGCTGCTCCTCCCTGGAAGTGTTGAAGGCCAGGCTGGATGAGGCTT
>NW_010286547.1:18055-18468 GCF_000700745.2 Antrostomus carolinensis
GGAGCTGGATGAGCTTTAAGGTCCCTTCCAACCCAGACCATTCTGTGATGATTCTATGAAGATATCCCTGCTCACTGCAGGGGGGTTGGTCGAGATGGCCTTGAAGGGTCCCTTCCAACCCAAGCCATGCTGTGATTCTATGACTTGATGATTCTATGAAATCAAAGGTTTGTCATCCTGAGTTCAAAACAGATCATCATCACCACACCAGGACCTCCAGCTTCACTCTTCTTGCCACCTCTCCTGCTCCACCTCCACGTGCCTTGAGCAGCAGTGAGCCCAGCAGGTCACTGGAAGAACTAAGGGGTCTCCAGCCTTGGGCTGCTCACCCCCCGAGGGGAGGGGGTCTTGGGCAGCCTGGGCAATGGGCAGGAGGTGGGCAAGGGGACCTCCAGAGATGTGTCATCCCCCCC
>NW_010286548.1:0-27315 GCF_000700745.2 Antrostomus carolinensis
AAAAAAAAAAAAAAAAAAAAGAAGCAAAAAACCCAACAAACCAGTGGGGAAACGAAAGTTCTCTAAAAAAAGTGTAGGAAACAGGAATCAATGGCTGGATGTTAAAATCAGAAAAAAAAAATTAAAAAAAAAAAAGAGAGAAATTATATGAAGCTGTATCAGGGGAAGTTCAAATTGGAAGTTAGGAAAAGGTTCTTCTCTGAGAGGATAGTCTGTCACTGGAACAGGCTCCCCAGGGAAGTGGTCATGGCATGAAGCCTGTCAAAGTTAAATAAGTGTCTGGACAATGCTCTTAGTTGTATAATTTTTTAGCTAGTACTGTGAGAAACAGGGAGTTGGACTCAATGATCCTTATGAGTCCCTTCCAACTTGAGATATTCATGATTCTAGGAAATTAGACGGGGGTTTTTTTATAAGGATTATTATATTCTGGAATGAAATCTTGTTGGCAGCGATATAATCAGTCCTCTGTATGTGTTCTAATTTAGATCAGACACATCTGTAGAGAAGTTCTGAATCACATACAATTAGTCAACAAAAAAATGTCAGCATGAAGACAGTTATGCAATGATTCTGCCAGCTTAAGAGGTCTGTATTTTAAAAAAAAACATTTAACTCACAGTAATGTAATTTCTATATACTCATGGGTCAGATACTGAACAATTTTTTAAATTTCTCTTCCCGGGTTTATAGATTACATGACTCTTGTCTGGTTTTATTACTTTCTTTATCTCAGCACAATCAGCAGAAAATTCATCACTTGTGTTCTGGACAGTCTAGGTTTTGAAATAGTTCAAAATACTAAGAAGGACAGAGTATTTTATCATTATATTGTTTTAAAGGAAATTAAATCTTTCAACCCACATTCTCAGCTACAAAGTTACTGTGTATGAGTTTTATATGATACTTATCAGTTGGTTATACAAAGGAAGAATACACAAATTAAATCAGGTAACTTAACAGAAATTCATGTTACTGTTTATTTACAAAAGATCAACAGCATGTTCAATTTTTCAGCAGCTCTGAGCATATTGAAGAGCAGTAACAATTTATGCCTTCAGGTGAACAGTCTATACTAAAAATCACTGAAACCAGAGATTGACCTCTCTTGTTTAAGTTAATCCATTTCTTAAAAATGTTCATTTCTTTCAAAATGTGGGAGAGAAGCTTCCAATCCTTCTCATTCTTGCTCTGTAGCTCAGCAGTTAGAATACAAAAAGAGTGGTCTAATTCCCTCTTCCTCCTTACTGACTCCACAGCTCCCCTGCTCCTGTTAGCTTCCTTAACTACACTACCCATTAATCTGTAGTAACACATTCAGTCCTTTCCACAGAAATTATTCAAGTCCCTGTGGAAGACTTGAGGATTGTCTAAATCAGAGCAAGTACAGAAGATTACAAAAGTCTGACCATCTCCTCCTCTGGTTCACCAGCCATACATGGGTGGATACAAAGTCCAAGGCATCTGTGTCTGAGACAATTTACTTATTAAAGAAGTTCAGAAATTAATTCCTGAAGAGTACTCTTCTCCAAGACAGTGTTAACTGCTACTGTTATCTTTTCAGACAGATAACTGTTCTTAAATTTCTCTCAAGAGTTTTTCCACACATTCCATTTAAGGTATACAGTGCTGCTGTTGATAACAGCTCTGTACATAAGGAGGTAGCCTACCTCATTGACTTAGTAGTATCCAGCATTATCTCAAAATGCAATTGTTTTGCTCTGTTAGGCTCATCAGGGCTAACAGAGAGATGTTGAATTGGGATCCCCAAGCTAAAAAAAGATCCCTTGCACAGTACCAGCACTCATGTATGCAGATATAAACATGGGGTGAAAACTGTGCAGTAGGTCTGAGAATGCTATCCTACATTAATGATGTGATTCTTCAATATGTTGATATAAGACTCTAAGACAACTCCCATCTGGTGGAAGAAGAAAGGCCCAAAAAAAGGAGTACTGGCTGTTAAGGGATACAGAAGGACATTACTTTCTCTTTTGTATGTGTCCTTCCCACTCTCTTCTGCCCTAATTATAATGGCAAGTAAAGGAACAATTTGCTAGAAGGTCTATTCCCATGGGTAGACTCACCTTCATTTACCCACAACACTAGGATGCATAAGACTATAATAAAAAGACTAACATACACTATTATTGTTTTAAAACTAATAATTCTAGAAGGATTAGATTAAATTCTGACTTTTTATAGTTACCTGTATTTGGGCTTGTATACAGTAAAATCAGAATTCTGCCTGGTGTTCAACACGTGACAGTTTTCAACTTGAAAGACTTATTTTTCTCTCATTAAAAAATAAAAAGTTCTAAAAATATGTTTCTGAAGGTATAAATCTTTTTTTTCTTTCTTTCTTTCTTTCACTCCCCAGCTCCACCTCATATTTGAATCTATACAGAATAGCATTTATACCATAGTGGAATCTTTAGAGTGCCAGGTATCTATTATTTTGTCATTAAAAAAATTATACTTTTCAGCACTATCTTTCTATTTATTAAGCTCTTTATTTTTTCTACTTATTTTTCTTAAGAAAATATCAATCCTTTTCTCAGAATTCCTGTTTTTTAGAATACCAATGAAGTGTATTAAAACTATAGAGGAAATAGAATATATAGTTAAAAAAATGGGTCCCTTGGTGCTGATGTTCTTGCTACTATTTCTAAGTTAGACTGGTTAAATTTCATGCTGCACTCTCCATTGAAGATTTTTTTTTTTATAATTTTGTTTAGTTTTTTTTAAACTTAAGTATTGTAGAAATACTATGTCAAATCCAGAAATCACCTTGATAATGACAGGGAAAGTGGTTGCAAATGAGTTGCCATACTTTAATAGACTATGGGGAGAGACAGCTCCTGCAAGAGAAAAACTATAATAGAGAGATGATACAACAGTACATATTTTTCATATAGTCATGATGTGTGGGGGTTTTTCTCCAATAATATATATCTATGTCAATTTGTGTTTTATAAAGCATATGTGCCTATAAACCAATACATATACTCTACTCAAGACTAACCTTACTTTCATTTATATAGTAGACAAAGAAGGTACTTCAGACATATATCAGAAATTAATTTGAGCTATATTTTGAGTAGCTAATAATTTTAACTTGATGGTTGAGAGAGAGGAATATAACTGGAAAAAGATATTTCCAGTTACTGATCTGGAAATAAATAAATAACTAAGGAAGACAGAAGTTATTAAAAAATGGTTTTCATTAAAAAATGGTGTTAACAGCTGTTAAAATTTCACATAGGTGAAATATTTAAT
Source organism: Antrostomus carolinensis (assembly GCF_000700745.2). Lineage (NCBI taxonomy): Eukaryota > Metazoa > Chordata > Aves > Caprimulgiformes > Caprimulgidae > Antrostomus > Antrostomus carolinensis. Next base: position 3,280 of record NW_010286548.1, read on the forward strand.
GAGACTTCACTGGAACCAAAATGTAAGACATCGTGCATTTCCCTTTCAGAAGCGTAACTTTTACTAACCTCCTTTATTTGAAATCTAACACATACTATTTTTCAGAAACCATGTATGTTTGCAGAATAGAGAGAGATGTAAAAACTTAGTTTCTAAAAGAATCGGGGATTAGGCTGACGGAACAAAAAACCCTAAACAGATAAATTACTTCCCAGGTCTATAAAACTCATAAGTTAAATAACTGCTTAGAGTAGCCACAACTGACCCCAGCCACCTCTAAAATCTCACTTATATTCATTCACAGACTTTTTTTTTTTTTCCAAAGAGACACTAATACATATTCCCAAATAATAATTGATTACTAACTGAATGATATCTCCAGTGAATTCCATACCAACATAGTCTCCAGTCATCAATGCTGATTATTGATATTTCAGTCCAAGCAACCCCTGGTTTAGAAATGGTCCAGGACTACTCACAACTTGGTCACAACTGATTATCTCACTAGCAAAGAACACACCATTCTATGTAAACTGTATGTTCTAAACCACTTGGCCCTGCTGACCCATAACATTATTTAGTCTTTTTTCAAAGCTTCAAACATTTCTCTTAACTTTTAAAGTTTTTACCCATTTTCCATAAAGCTTTTACCATTTCTACCATTATTCATTAAATAGAAACAAATGTTTCTATTAGACTAGTGTGATAACCACACACTTCTTCACTGGACACATTCATTTATTGATCATTGAGAGTATATCTAGTGGGGGTTTTTTTAAATCTTGTAGTATTTGAATATTCGTACTCAGAACTGATGCTCTATCCTGCTGTTGCTTCATTAGTCATCCATTGTAAATATTTCCTTTTAACCTATTAATAATAGAGGAAATTATCATAATGTGGAAAAGTTCATATAAACAAAGGACAACAAGTAAAAATTAGTATTAGTGTTATAGTAATTTTGTGTATATTTTTCTTTGCATATATTTAATTTGTGTTCTTCAGGAAGGTACAGGCACATACTGCTGAGAATTTTTTTAACATTTTGGTAGAATAGTAATAAAGACGCTTAAGCATTTTTTAAGTATTCAGACAGCATTAACAACCTGTAATTGCTACTAACTGAAGAGCTATAAAGGCAGTGTTCTCTTGTCTCAGGAAGGGAAGATTACATCTTAAATAAAACTTCAAAACTCTTTTTACCTTTATGACTTCAAATTATTAATGTGAGGATTGGTCAGTTACCTCTTTGCTTAAGTGAAAACTGAGACCTATGTAGCCTCAAAAAACATTTCTAACAGAAAATTTCCACATTTAAACAACTGATTCCAAGAGAAGCAGACATTATTTTGCCATATGCATACTGGGGAAAAAAAAAAATTGCACTCTCTTAGACTTTTCCTAAAGTCAACAATATAAAACAATAGGATTTCTATTGTCTACTCTTATCCTACACAAGTATATTTAGGAATGGTTGGAGCTAATATTTTGGAAATACCAGAAACCTGACTAACTCAGCTCGATGCCTGCTGAGCACATTGGTACCATACACATAGTTCTGACCAGCAAGTCAACCAAGTGACTAAGATGACTTTTTACTTGTTGTCTCCTTCTTTAGCAAGCAAAACTTTTCAGGCAGGAAGCATCCCTAAAACTGTATTTGAAACAGTGTCTACCACAAGAGGCTCACCGTAGCATTTGAAAGTATGTAAATACACAAACTTAAGGAAAAAACTTCTTTACTGTAAGGGCGTTGGAGCACTGGGACAGGCTGCCCAGAGAGGTTGTGGAGTCTCTGTCTCTGGAGATATTCAAAACCTGACTGGACACTTTCCTGTGCAACCTGCTGTAGGGAATGTGCTTTAGCAGAGTGACTGGACTAGATAACCTCCTCAGGTCCCTTCCAGTCCCTATGATTCTGTGAAGTATTACTTCAATAAAAATACCAGCAAAAAAGTCAACATGAGAGAAAACCAACAAGGGTGAAGCAAAGGAATAAAAAAAATAGAAGGGGCTAAGTAAAAAAAAAAATTAGAACACCCATGATGTGAAATTTCTAGGTTCTGCAGGTGGTGTCTGTGTGTGATGAAGGGGAAGGGATAGAGGAGCAGACCAGTAGAGGGCAGAATATATATTTTATATTTTTCATATGTATTAGCTCCTTAGGTTATTTCCTTATTTTTTATGTTTTTCAGTTTCTTTATTTTAAAAATTTGTTTGTAGCTCTTTTTGTACCTTTGTTTCTATTAATAAAAAATATCTTCCTTACACAATGAAAGAAATATATCAGGAGCAGGACACTCGGCCATAAAGCAATATGTTCAAAAACTTTTTGAAAACTGACATAGGTACAAAGAAATTAACTTTTTTTTGGTCAGATTACCTTTTACATGCCACTTTTTCTGTTTGTTTCCTCTTCTAAACAATCAGCATAATAATAAATGCAATCACAAACATACTATGAAGCTAAAGTTACATTTTCCACATATAGCATGCACCTTTATACATCCTTGTCATTGTATCATGTATTTTATGTAATGTATTTAGAGTAAGCCAAGAAAAGGAAGGTGAAATGAGATAACACAATCTGCAGAACAGTTGCTGAAGTCAGTCTCACCTAGGAAAGACTGTAAGAAACAGCAGATATATACATATACATAGCTTTCAAAGTGAGCTGAAAGGATTTAGATCCAAATGTAACTGTAGATAGCTTATGAAAATATCATAACTTCAGCACACAGCAGTCAGAAAGCAAAGAAGGTATGAGGTTGTGTAAGAGATGAAAATAATACTAAACACAATAAACTGCCATTATATAAATTGATGAAATGGAAACTCTCTGAGAATTCTGTTCAGCTTGATTAGCTGACCTCTAAATGGTAAAAGCAGAAATGAAATAGTTCCAAAGAAGGTCAATGAGTCTGATTAGAGCATGGACAAGGTGTGGGCAGTGCTGCCAGTGTGTGCTGCTGTCCATCCAAGGTAGTGGGGGGGCTGCTGGTGCAGGGCAGGCTGGAAGTGCCTGTCTGCTGGCAGCAGGGGAAAGGCTCTTCACCACCTGCACATCTAGAGCTCCAGGTGTATTTAGTGTCCCGGGCAGTGGTGAGAACAAGACCTGTTAGGATTCATCATGACTAGCTTAGCTTAAACCTTATATCCACATAACAGGGAAAAGGTGAGTGATGCAGGTGATCGATGAACGGACTAGAAGAGATAGTCATTGTATCTACTACTCACAAGAAGTACTGGATGATGTAAAGGTCAAGGGAAGCCTTGGCTTCAGTGACCACAAGACTGTGAATTTTAAGGTCCTAAGAGTAGTGAGCAAGATTAACAACAGAATTACAAACCTGGGCTTGAAAAGAGCAGATTTAGATTTGCAGAAAGCTGAGCGAGCATTGAAGAAGACTAGCACTGATGAACATGAAAGTATACAAAAAAGAAGTATACAGAAGGTGAAAGCAGAGACAGGTTACTTGGGAGGAATAAGAGGACACTAGCCACATGCAGGAAGAAGCCAAACCTCAGATGGATTTGAAACTACCAACAGAAGTAAATGATAAGAACAACAGTTGCTTTAAGTCCCTCAAGCAAAAGGAAGGCTAGGTTGAATGTAGGCCCATTGCTCAGCAGGGCAGGAAGCCTAGTGGCAAGTGATAAGGCTGATATTCACTGCCTTCTTTGCCTCAGTTTTCACTGGTAAGGCTTGTTCTTGGGCATCCTGGGTCTTCCAAGCAGAGTTTGTAGGAGTGAAGTAGTACCCACAGTAGAGGAAGAAAGAGTTGTGGATCACTTAACCCTCTTGGACATGTCAAAGTCTATGGGATTGAGGTTCACAGAGCTGTCTGTGTCAGTGTGATGTTGTCATGGCAATCATCGGAGGTTCCTGATGGCTAGAAAGAGACAGATAACCTATCCATCTTCAAAAAGGTCAAGAAGGAGGATTCAGAGACCTACACGTTGGTCAGCATCAACTTATTCCATGGGAAGTTTATGAAGCAAATCCTCTTAGAAATTATTTCTTAAAGCAGGAGACAAGAAGGTGATTTGGAGCAGTGAGAATGGTTTACTAAGGTCAAGTCATGCCTGATGAATCTCAGTGCTTTCTAAGATGAGGTGAATGACACTGTGGCCAAGAAGAGGGCAGTGGATACCATGTACTTTGATTTTTATCAAGGCCTTTGATACAGCCTCCTATAGTCCTTTTATCACTAAATTGGTGACATAAGGGCTGGATAAATAGATATGCCAGGTGGAATATTAGCTGGACTGCCACGCTCACAGGACTTATTATCAGTGGTTCAAAGCTCAGATTGCATCCAGTAACTAGTGGGGCTTTTTAAGGATCAGTACCAGGACCAGTGCTGTTTGCGGCCTTTATCAACCAGGACAGCAGGATGTCAGGTTTACAGACAACACCAAATCAGAGGAGCAATTGGTACACTGATGGGTAGAGTTGATATTCAGAGGGACCTAGGAAAGCCAGAGAAATGAGCTGTCCAGAATCTCATTAAATTCTACAAAAGCAATTGTGAAGTTCTGCGTCTGGGTTGGAATAACCTGATGTAATGCGTGAAGGGTCTGACTGTGTGGAAAGCTGCTCTTTCTACAGAAAATTAGATGGGGTGGTGGGGTTCCTGGTGGACAATAAGTTAAATGTTGGGCAGTATCAGTAGGAGTTAGCAAGCAGAGACCCAGGGAAGCAATCCTTCCCCTCTGTTGCTTGTGAGACAGCATCTGGAATGGTATGTCCAGTTTGGTGTTTCTCAGTACAAAAAAGGTATTGACATACTGGAGTGAGTCTAGCAGAGGACCTCAGTCAGAGGAATATGGCATGCAAGGAGAGAATAGGAAAACTGGGTCTGTTCAGCTTAGAAAATGCATGGCTCAGAAAGAACCTTACTGCTGTCCACAACTACGTGATAGAAAAATACAGAAAAAAATGGAGTTAGGCTCTTCTCAGAGATGCACAGTGATAAAAGGAGAGACAACAGATGCAAGTTGAACTATTTTACCTTGAGGGCTGGTTAACTACTGGCAAAGATGTCCAGAGAAGTTGTGTAATCTCTGTCCTTGGAGGTGTTCCAGGCTTGATTTGACCTGCCCCTGAGCAAATTTCTCTAATTAGACTTTTTTTGAGCAGGTGGTTGGACTAGAGGGTCTCTGGAGGTTTCTTCTGACCTAAGTTATGATTCCTAACCTTTCAAAAAGGGTTGCAATCACTGACTTACTACTAATGAGACCAAATCCCAACATGTAATGAGCTCTACCTTCCCTTTTTCAGTCTTTAAATATAATAGATAGTAGGTATGCAAAAGAAATCTGGCAAATCGCCAAACTATGGTGTACAGACACAGTAGTTCCCAATTTGCCCAGCTAATGGGTCTTGATAAAAGAGAGCAGCCAGAAGTAAATTATGATCTAGAGACTGAAACATAATTTCAGTTTCAGTTTGGTTTCCAGTTTTAGTTCTGTAATTGCATCTCATTAGCTGATTGAAGATTATGGACATAACACCTTTGAATACTCCTACGTAAGTTTTGTAGCATCTATGTTTCTTACACTTTGAGCTGTAATTTTTTTATTTCCTACTTTTACGCAACAATGCAGTAAATACATTTTGATGTACCTATGAAGTTTCAATTTTTTTGTTGTTGTTGTTTTAACCCCAATTTTCTACAAACACATGGGTCACATATCATAAGTGTGTTGAAGTGCACAGCAAGCTGACAGCTGCCAGAATTACTAAGTAGAGCTTTCATTTTCATTACTGCTGTGGATCTGTTATTAAGGTCAGTCTGATCCAATAACCTACAACTTCCTTCGAGAAAATAACTTCTCTATTGCTTTTTATGTTTTAATTGGATATGTAAAATAAAAAAATAAAATAAAATCAAGGTGACTGAACATTGTTATAGATTAAGAACAAAACAGCCAACAGCAGATATATTATTATATACGCCTTTTTAAAACTGTTATTAAGGTTTTTGTTCTTTGGTCTTCTCACAAGCATTATTTAACTTGAATTAGTGTTCACCTACATTCATGAAATCCACCTAGAAGATCAGAAGTGAACTGTCTTTTAACCTTTAAAAACCTTGTAGTTTTGTAAATCTGAGTAAAACTATAAAAGCTCTCCATTCCTTTCCTAGCCCTACATATGTATGTAATCACTCAGATCCCACTGGAAAAAAAGATTCTATATGAAGAAAAATTCAGTCACCAAAGTTTTTTTTCCTCTAATTTTCCAGCACCAAAATTGAAAAATGAAAAAATTCTGACTAGGAAAAAATAAGAGTGTGATGGTCAATCTCGGAATTCTTCTTCAGTGTTTCCTGTTGTGAATACAGTGCTACCTAAAAAGTTTATAATCTAAACTAATTTTAAGTATGTTAATTTATAATAGTTAATAAAGGCTACTTAATAGCCATTGCTGCATAAAGTCCTCTGGATTGTCTATACCTTTCTACAGAGCTGGGAGCCATTCCAGCCAATATTATGTTCAACTCAAATTGTGATAGAAACCACATGGAAATTATGTATCCATTTGACACTTTCTTTCAAAACTCATCTAGTTAGGACTAAATTAGGTAGCACTATATATGATTACTGAATATTTTTGAGGAAACCACTGTATGAATTGAATATAGCTCAATGAATAGAGTTTAGATCACCACCACACATAGACAGATTTTAACACATACATTTAAATGCAGCACAATTCTTACCCTGTTACAGTTCACCAGAGCCAGGTAAGAGCTAAGGGAGCTGTTTTGTGCTCAGGCAATACCGTGCTGGCCACAGGGAAGGATTCTATCCTTTTCCCCAGCCAACATGGCAAGTACTTACTGCATTCCTTTCATCCCCTTCCCTAAAGAGGAAATCTCATTCTCACTCCTCCTCCTTCCAATACATTTCCCCCACCTCAAATTTTAATGCTGATTGCTGCTTGAGCTCCATAAAAAAATTACTAACTTCAGACACTTTTTAATATGCAGCTCCAGGAACATCACACACTGTAAGGCATAATTGTCCTAGAAACACTTCAATAAAATGACTTTCAAAAGTAGCTCCACTAATCTTTGATGCATGTGCTGCTACCTCCTTCTCTATAGAGCCTAATGTCAGCTTTGAGACCCAACTTTTCCCAGCCCACCATCTGCTGAGGCTCTGATCAGGCAAATCCCCAGTTCCTTTTGTGAGAGGGAAAAACTTCTGTCTCCTGTACTCCTGGACTACATCTTCAAATTTAGCCAACATTTGGGTGGAAGCCTATCTGCCCTAGAGTTCTATGTTTCACAGGGAAGTTAAAGATGAAACAACACAGTGCTGTGCTTCCTAGTGACACCCAAATTCTCTTCCATCCCTGAAGAAGCAATCTTTAGGGCATACACGCACATTGCCCACACTCCAAGCCAGCACTGTTTCCCATCGGGGCAAGGGCAGGAGGTGTCTCAGTGTAGTTTGCCATCTTCAAACACAGAACCTTTAGATTAGCAATGGCTTGCACCCCACTGCTTTGGAGGGTGCATGAGAAGAGAATGGAGTGTAGAAAGAGTATTCTTGCACACTGTACAAATCAGATCAATGAGCCTTCAGTTTGAGGGGGAAGTTCAATCTTTGAAGTTATTAGGTAAATAATAATAATATTAGGTTATTAGGTAAATTATATAAATCAGACTGGATATTCCACTGTAAACCAGACCAATCTGTATTAAAAAGTGTCATAGGCATTTCACATAATTATCTGTGCTGGTCTACATGTGGTCATCCACTAAACTGAGTTTATCCTCTGATTTTCTGGACTAATGTTTTTAATCTCTTAATATTTTTTGGCACTAATACATAAAAATATATCTGAAAACAGGGACAGCCATGGGATAAATGACTTTGCATAACTGAGTTATATATAATTTGTGGTGATACGCAATTAATTCAGAGCCATTTATGCTGTCCTTTAGGTGGTATTTGATACCACAGAATACCTTATCATTGAGCTTTTCAGTTGTCATATCTTTACACTCCTGCTGTTAGGCCAACTTATGTCAAATGGCAAAGTGTAAAAGTCCCTTTCTATATATAGGATGCTAATCAAAAGATTCAATGCAATGTCAGTGCAGACAAAAGGAACGGTACAGACTCATAGAGGGAAAAGCTGAGAAGAATGGAGCAATAGTATGATCATTAAAAAAAAAAAAATATTCCAATAGTTATTTGTAGCAAATATAGCAATAAGCAAGTACAAAAATCAAGGGAATACTAAATTAGTTCATGCTTTATTGCTGATGACCATGAATATTTTCTCTACTAAGAAAGTCCCTTAGTCCCTTTTTAAATTAAGTTTGTACATGTATGAAAATATAATATGATATAACTTTTTTATAGTACTAAGTATGACAAATCCACCATGAAATTAAGTATTATTATTGTTCTAAAACAATATTTCAAATATATCTTTGCTTTCTTTACTGGCTAACAAGTTTACAGGAATTTTCTAATTGAGGAAATTGTATCAGAAATGAAAAAAAGTGCCCATTTCATGTTTTTTTCTTGATGATTTCATATTACCAAGAGCTTGACAGGAAGAATGATCCATGAATAATTAGTAAGTTCTTTTAGAGTATCAATGTTTTTATCATGTTATTCATTTAAGAACATTTTGATTCCTGAAAAGAGGCAATAGAAAAATAAGTACAAGTCAATATTATGGTTTCATTTGATACATGAGTATACTACTCTGGTTTAATACTTCATTTTAACAGCATACCAATTCCATTTCTACACTTCTATTTCTTTCATGATATTAATTTCATGCCTAAGTTCCTAAATGTCCTTAAATTCATCAGTCTTTTAAAATCAGTAACTGGAAAAAGATGTTCAGCAGTAGGACTGAAATAAAAAGTAAGATTCAGAGAAACAAATACTTTTTTGCAAATTAGACAATCCTTCAGATGGTGGTATCTGACAGTTAAGAGTAGGTCTAAATATTGATCTACATTAGACTGCTTTTAGAGAGGTCACAATTTCAAAGTTATTTTTCTACATTTCCTATGATGGTCCCATTGCAGCTGAACAAAATCTGTTTTCATTAAGAGCATTACACTTGATTTAGTGCTTTTAAATTCATTACAATTTATCACTAACATTTCCCTCCAACTTAAATGGACTTTCTCTGCAGGAAATCCTATCCAAAGCCTAGCGTGCTAGAGTACTGTGTCTGAGCAATCACTGTGTCTTCTAAATCACTCAATAAAATTAAACTAGGAATAATCTGACCCGTTTCATATATTTAGAGGAAAGAGCACTGCAGTGCTAAAAATCCCCAAAGTAACCAAAACCACACTCTATCTTATTCTTGCCTTAATTATTTTCTAGGATAGACATATTTGAGTGCTTTAAAAAAAATAATATTTTTGGGGAGGGAATTAAGTCCTTCCTACTCCTCCTTGTCACTTTCCTTCAAAATGACCTCTATGCACTCCTCTCTAAACATTTTTCTGTATCACAGAAAAAACTGACCAAATATAAAAGACAACTCCCACTTCTGAGGATCTTCTAGTTTTGCAGCCACTTAAGCAAAAGGTTTTTTTTTCTGAAGATGAACAATTTGAAAAATGACTTAAAATGAGAATTCTGATTCTTACTAAGATAGCAACATGTAAAATTAATTCCGCTGCAATTTTTGCTTGTGAAGAAAACAAAAATACTCATTCCTAAAACCTGACTCCCTCCCAAGTCCAGCTGGAGATGTACAAGGTGCTCTAGCTACAAAATTTTCTGATTCCAGACTTCTAAAATTACTCTAAGCCCAGATAGGAATAACGTACAAGTAGATAAGGCTTTTATGGAAGTCTTTAATTATATGGAATAGAAGTCTTTTTATATGGGATAGTGTTAATTGCTGCTCTTGCATAACTTCAGATTTTCTATTTTGCTGTTGACAGACCGCCAAAACAAATGATACTGCTTGGTTTGGGAAGATGTTTGAAGCCAATCAACAGGAAAATTCTTGCAGAATTAACTTAAAGACTAATTGTTAAAGGAATTTGTTTTATATAAATCAAAATGTAGCTGCATGTTATAGTAGAATTTGGTAATAAGGTGGTAAGTAAGGAAGGTAGGTTCACCTTTTTAACATATAGGAAAAGTGGATAAACACAGTTATCCTTTTTCAAAATTTGATATAACCATCAATTTTCTATAAACCTACTTAATATGCCCTTTCAGACATAAACAGACTGGGTTTTAGCTGCAGAAAGGCTAGGATAAGCCAAGTCTTTAAATAAAATATATCAGTAGATTCCTAATAGAGGGTGCGGGGGCAGGGGGGCGGGGACGGGACAGGGAAGGGGGAAAAGAAACAATACGATGCATTCCACCATTCCTAAGACACTTATAAGAGGAAGAAAAACTTGCTCATGCCTGTGTCACTAGTTCTTAAAAAAGTTGAAAAGTATAGTCATCCATTGAAAAAGCAGGCCAGCATAGTTCTCAATTTAGTATGAAGAGGTAACAGTATATTAGAGACATCTAATATACATATTAGATGTATATTACATATATACATATATATACAATATAACATCTGACGTTTGCTTAGAAGGAATAATTAAGTGAAAGAAAAAGCAAAACAGGAATGAGAGGAGCAAGGTGAAAGCTGAAAAGATAAGAGTACACAAAAGTATATCCAAGACAAATAATTTTAATATGAAGTGATATGCTAAACAGAATCAAAATCAAGTTAATTTTTTTGCAAAGCAATAAACTTTTAATTGTTATTAATTTCTTGTGCTAGTAGAGAAAGAGTCACATAATATTCAAGCCAATTAAAATAAATTGTAATTCCTCTCATAATTTTTTTGATGTTTGAAGAAAATAGCAGTGATTTCTTCCTCTGCAAATTCTAATGATCAAAAATGCTCCATTTCTGTTGAGCTTGGAGATGGTCAAACTCCACACTAATAAATCTGAATTTTGCTCTAGTCAAAGAGTGCATTTTTAGAAAACAAGAAAAACATACAAGGAAACAGCATAGCTAGTATAAATGTAATTAGAATTAATATTACTGAGTGTGAAAACAAATACATTAGATAAAGTCCATTGTAAAGTGCAGTTTATATGAAAGAACGATGGTTCATAAGGGTATGTCACACCTGACTAATGTCATGTTTATTTGGCATACAAAGCAGCTCTTTTCTCCACCTTTGACTAAAGCATAGAAGAAAAAATTCATTTCAATTTCAAATACCTTTAACTGCTCCCTGGAAATTTTAATTCCCATTTGTCCATGTCTCAGTCAGATAATTCTATAAGACATGACAATTTGTGCGATGAGGGAGAAGGAAGCAGCTAGTGATACTGACAGCCAGCTAGGCCAACATATATCTTTCTTTCATTATTGTAATAATTCAGTCCTAGGTGGATTATTTCTCTGTTCTTGTTTACCTGTTTAATATTTTTTATCTGTGTTATGTTTGGTATCTTTTGTGGTTTTTTTACATCACTACTCTTATCTTGTGTTTTGTTTTCCAGTCTCTTGAACATACTTTTAGGCTATTCCAAGGAGTTCTTAACTTATCCTCCCTCACTTCTAGTGAGGTTAATGCATTTGATATGTAATAATTTTTTGTGGTTTTGTTTTCTGTGTTTTTCTTAATGTACTGATTTTTTTTAGTTCTCGTCAGTATTTGAAATAAAGTTTCTAGAACAAGTAAAGTAACCAAATGTGCTTTGCACAGTAATTTTAATCTAGTTAAATGTAAAATTACATCTAGAATAAAGCCAAAGAGGGGAAATGAAGATACTGGGTTTCAGAATAACAGAGTTTAGGGGAAAATACTCAGCAAGTTGAGTGCAATCAAGTGCAATAAAATAGCAGAGCAGAAACAGCAGACAGAAACTGAAATGTGTATAATGAGATTAAAGTGTGCCCAAAGGATATGAAATGCATAACATACAGCAATAAAATGAGAAGTTTTAAAAGCCAATATGGCCAAAGTAGGGAAGGTAGGGGAAAAAAAGTCCCCACACAGTAAGGAAAAGCACTACAGTTGGAGCTTCAATGAAATTGGGTATGAAAAGATTTGTGTGGTCATCTTGACCCACAGGTTTCAATAATACTTAAAACACCAAGTACAGAGAAGGATTTGAAGGAATAAAATAAGAAGCTGTCAATATTAAAACTAATTAAATGCCAATCCTACAGTGTAAGACAGCTGTGCAAAACAGAATAAGCAAAACTAATTCAAAAGACTAATGCAAGAAATTGGGAAGACCTTTATTTTTCCTGCCTACACATATTCCTCTTGCCCTTTAAAACTGAGAAATTATAGAGACATTCAAGACAAAGACATACAATGCAGAAGGCCTCGGTTTTGAATAAGAATTGGAAAAAAACAAAAAAACAACAACCCAAAACCCAAACCATTCTGTGAGCCATGGTAATTTCTGACATTAAAAAAATACCTTTTAAAATTCTGATTTGGGGTCAGGTAGGTAAGCAGAAATTTTGAGAGTATTTTTACAAGAGGGAAAATCCCAGTTAGGATATTTCATTTTAACTTTGTAGATTTAAAGAAGTGGCAACCTTCAAGTATTTCATCCATTCTTTCTACAGAGAGGAAAAGTTTTGATTTTAATTTCCTCAACATCAAATATTACTTTCTCCATAATGACCCATTGCATTGTAGAGAAGGTTATACATCTCACTTGCACCATGCAATGGGCCAGTGCTATTGTAGGTATTAAGTGGATGAGGAAAGTTCCTGAGGACAGCAATTTTCTTCTTTTAATGGAGCTACAGTACTCAGGAAGACCAGCAAATATCATAGCAAATCTTACACTCTACCAGCTCTTACAGAGACTGACAGTTCAAATAAGTTTTGAAACCACATTTTCCCAGGCCTCACAAATTTGTCTTTCTATTGAATTATTTTTATTTGGGCAAAAGCTAGCAGAAATCAGCACAATTTATTTTTATTTCACTTACAGAAAGTTAAAGGTTCTTCTGTGAAAAAAATCAATTTTGTTTGAGTGCATTTTCTGCTATGAATGAATTCCAAAACATTAACTTCACAAATACAGTCATAATTTAAAAAAATAAAATAAAAATCTGTGGTTTCCATCTGAAAATTACAAGGAACAATCTGTCCGTTACACTATCTATAGTAGTGTACTATACTTTCATCTTCATTAATTTTATCTCCATTTCTTTCTTTTCCCCACCCTCCCTTGCTCTATCTGCATTTAAGTCCAAGTTCTTCTACTACATGAGTGACTCACACAGGTATTCTTACCACACAAATTAAGAGGACTATTTTTTCTACTACTTGGTTCAGTAGCCTTTATAAGTAAGGGAGGTGGGCTCCTGCAAAAGGTAGGTCAGATAATGTAAGTTACGGTCCTTCTGTGAATCACTTTCTGAGAATCCTACTGTTTGTGAGTCTAGAGGGAGCCTAAGGAGACAGCTGAATAAGTCAGTCAAGTTGAGCAGGTTAACATTGTTTGATTTTCCTTATGCAGCCATCCCTCAGAATAGCAGCTTTTCAGTAAGCTTCCAGGGTCAAATATTTCATGCTAGAAGAGCTGCACCAAGTCATTAACTTAGCTGTGAGGTCTGTATAAAAACAGGTTTAGACATGATTCAGAAATTTGTTTCAAATAAAAAACCAAGAACTTTTCTGACAGAATAATAACAATCAAGCACTGAATCAGGGGTTTCTATACTTTTCCTTACGGATGTTTTAAGAATACTTTATGCACTTTATTATTAGTGTTCAATAAAAATAGTCTTCTTAATACTGGGCAGATACACCATGTCTTTTATCCCAAAAACCCAGTCCTGTAAACTCACATTCTCATTCCAGTTCTGGCTTGAAGATCCGTCCTTACACACTTCTCAAAATAGTTCCCTAAGGAGCATGCTTTGCGCTGAAGTATTTAAATAATTCTTCTTGGTATTAAACTCTGAGTCTATATTTATTATCCTCTGAAAAATTAGTAAACCAAACGCTTTCTGAAAATATGTTTTGTTTTTACAGGAGAATGAGATTCCACTATAATCTAAAACTTTGTCTATTGACAAATATCTACAAGCATGCTGGAAAAATTAGCAACAAAGGAATATGGATGTGTATAGCATACACACTTATTATTTTGATGTCAAAATAAGAGAAACACCTTTTTGACTTAGTTTAAGTAGTGTCCAATTATATTCTCTGTACATAAATATAAAGTCATATGTAATTCCACACCAAAGTGAGTAGTTGTAGATCAGGGTTCTTGAATCCTTAACTATTTAATCTTTTCAAATTTAATATCTTATTGATTTTAAAGACTCTTCTCTTTTCACAAGATTTTGAGAGTACTTAACGTGTTTATTCAGGTTAATAATGAGTCATTTTTTTTCCACACTTAAATTTATTACACTGAAAATATTCCATGTATCCATATTTCATTTCCCACTATTGGCCTTACTCTGTAAAATTCATTAGTTGAACAGACTTTTGAGCCATCGTCTTTTATCTTGTGACAATAAGACACAATTTATCTTGTGTGTTATGTTTTTATGTAGTGTCCATAATGTACACTACAGCAAAAACAGTTTATAAAGAGTTTTACAGAGTTAATGCAGGGAGGGGAAATATTTTATGAGGTGTATTTAGCATTAAAGTCCTGAAGATACTGCACATTGTCTCTCAAGGTATGCCATTATAGTTAACGAGCCAAAATCAAAAGTGTTATTTATGACTTCAGCTGATAAAATGTATTTATACTTTTTGAAGATACTTGTATTTGTGTCGAGGATTGGTTAGCTGACAAGGGTCACATAGACATACTGTAGATGGCTGACCAGGATTTTGGGAAACATCGGATTCTGCTCGTCTGAAGTGCTGGGGTGGTAAGGACACGCTGTCCTTGATTGCAGCTGCTATACGATAACAGCTTGCTTACAGTCAGCTAAGGCATGGGAACTTAAGGGAGTAAGCAGCTAAGGAATGAGGAACTAGGGGAGGGGTTGACGTTTAGGATAGTGACCAATTAATTAGTTAGGTTACAGAATATGTATGATCTCATTAAGAACTGTATAAGTATGCTGAACGCTAATCAATAAACGAAGCTTGTTGATCGCTCATATTGAGTGGTCGAGTTTTTCACACTGCGACATATTTGTAGATTTGTTGTATGTATATTTCTATGTATATTTAAAGAAAATATATGAAATAAAAATTATGTATTGAAAAATTATATCCATATAAGTAATTTTCACTAACAAGCACCTTATTGGTGAGAATTGTGTTTTTATATCAACATTATTCCATGTAATGAAAACCATAAATGATTACAATGCAGTATGTTGCATGTAGTAAGAGTAGCTTTTGACCACGAAGGACTAAAGTTTCTGCTCAATGTTAAATCAAGGAGCACATGAAATCCATTTGTAATACATTACAAAGCAGCTAGTGCTGTAGCTATATTTTCCAAATAGCATAATTCTCCCCACAGATGTGTTCTTAACACATCTTGCACACTGTTATCATCAGTTTTTTGGTTGATATAAAATTCCAGCTTGCATATGCTTGTACACTTTAATCTCTTATGAATGCATATGAGTTCTTTGATTTGACGGTAACAGACAGGGTTGGACTTCAGAAACTTCAGAGGAGCTTTGGTTGTGGGACAGCAAATAAACGTTCAAATTCTTTTTGTCCAGACATTAACAAAAAACATTAAAAGATGTCTGTCCTTGAATCTGGCATAGAAAGTTCAGGTCACAAGGGCTAGATTTGATCTGAATATGCAATGCACTCTGGAATAGAGGGTCTTTGGCTGACTGAAATCCATTTCACCCTTTGTGGTGCAGAAAAAGCTGTCAAGCATTGTCAGTTAAATTGTTAACTTATTTAGGGACAAGACCCTTATCTGGCCAGACATTTGAGGTGGATCAAACAAGACAATTTCACTATAGTGAGCACCCTAGGAATGGTGCTCAAGGAAAAGTTCAACTTCTAACACACTACAAAACTGCTCACAACTAAAAAAAATTTAAAATTTTTGAAAAGTAACTAGGAAGGACAAAACAGAAAAAACAGGTTTTTAAAAATATTTCTCTCCTTCTCCTCTTCACTAATATCCTGGAAAAATCCCATAAGAACCTATTACATTATTAACCTTAGATCTGAACTTGGCCTCAGTTCTAGCTTTCTGTTACGTTGGGTAAAGCAAGCTATTGCCAAGTCCAGTGCAGAGCACAAAGATAACTGTCTTCAGCTGTGATTAGGAGAGATTTATGCACTACCTGCTCTGCATACCATTCAGTACTAAAAACCCATAAAGGCCTTTTTATTCATAACTTGTTTTGAGAAGATAATTTTCTTTGTAGTGTTTTTTCACTTGCTTCAAGGAGGATTCCCGCAAAGGGAATTTTGTCATATCACTTATGGTTGTCACCCAAATTCCTCTCCAACCTCCTCATTTCTCAGCTAACCCTCTTTTTAGACATTTGTGCACAGGTTTCTATGAAGCAGAATAACTAAATGTGAGTTTTAAGAAAATTACCACATGCTTTGTTTTCCTCCTTTTATATTGCCAAGTAGGTTATCAGACCAGCAAGACAATCAGCATTGTTTTTCTTACCTACCAGTATTATTTCCTTTATTTAGTTTTTCAACTATTTGATCATCTGGGATTTTGTATTATAAAGGAGCACAGAGAGACAGCCTGAGCTGAGAACTGTCCATATTAAAGGAGCTTACCTATTGCACATTGGCAGATAGTATTCAAAGTACAGTTTAGCATAGCAAAAGGCAGCAATGAGCAAAGAAAAGATTCAAAAGTCAGTCTCTTATACAAGACGTCCATACTAATCCAATTATTTAGTACTAATCCAATACAAAACGTTATTGTAGTGAACAAAATGTGGTAAGTCAAATACATAAGCAATAATAAGAATAACCAGTTACCATAACTATTGCCTCTTTTGAGTAAGTAACATCAACTATTAGATTATCTTTCAGTACTTATCGTTGTACATACTTGCCTATCATTAATGGAAGTACAGGCACTTTTTAACACTGAAGATACCACTTTTGCTCTGAGTCAGTGGCTGCCCCTTCATTTATAGCATCAGGATACAGGGGGAACCTTCCCCTCTCTTGGAAGCAGTTACAGTCTGTGAGTGTTTTTGCTTTTAAAGCCCATAGGCTATTTTCATACATCTGGAAACTTTCCCATTAAACACACTGAGGCATTTCTAACAGTACTAAGTCTGTAGAGTTTCTGGCTGCATTTAGAACCATAACAAAACTGTGTCACTGGGAGTGCTGACCAAAACATTAATCACACACTATTTTTGCTATGTGCTAGCTGGATGAGCCAATAGGAAAGGTGCTCTAATGGATCTGCTATTTGTGCAAAAGAAACTGGCTGCGGATTTGTAGTGCAAGGCAGACTTAGTTGCCATAATCACAAGAGGGTAGAGTTTCAGAGACTGTGGAAGTGAGGAAGGCAAGCAGCAGGAAGAGAACACTGGGCTTCAGAAGAACACACTGGTTTGTTCATGGAACAGATAGGATCCCTGAAAATCAGAGGAGTGAAGAAGAGATGATTGATCTTCAAGGTCAACCACATAAGTAGACCTTTTGTGTTGTTTTGTTCTTCCCTTGTGTTTTGTCAAGGCACCGTGAGACTTGGGCGCATGTTGGTATTTACTGTGGATCGGAATGTGCAGCTGCCTGTTCAAGTGAGCATCAAAGAAAATTAAGCAATGCTTTAAGTCCTTTTAACCTGTAAAGTAGGGGCCTAAACCTAAATCTTAACTACAAAGAGTTGTAATGCAGAGTCTGGAATACTCTATGCTAAAACTAATTACAGAAAATTAAACTGGTAATGTTTCAGAAGTATCCTTCCTTGCCTATGACTACACAATTACGCTAGGTACTAGCATGATTGTGTACAATGAGAGACAAAGTTAAAGCAGCTGTCTGTTTTCTTCTGTCAAGGGAAGCTTTTGCATCAAGAATTGATGTTTCAGGTAGGGTCACTTCAGGAACATTAACTGCATCAGTTCCTGCAGGCAAGAGTAGGCAGAGTTACAGCCCTTCTATGGACCCTGAAAACACTGTGGAACAGAGTTACTCCCCTTAAAGAAGCCCAAAATCATTCCTGTTCCCATTCTTCACTCTCAGGAACGTTAGCAGGTAACTTAGCTTGGATATAGGGACTTAAGCTAACAAAGTCCACAATATAGCTCTTGTTTATTTGCACCTCAGTCTGAAGGTGCAAATAAATCAGAGTTGACAGAGCTTCACTTATACATCTACCAGAGGTATTGCTATTACAAGCTTACCTAGAAGGTACTATGTCATATTCTAGTTGCCTGATTTACACATTGAATTCATATTGCCTTAAGCAGAACATAAAGCCGATCACTGAATGGCAAATAATAAAAAAATCACCAACAACAAAAACAACAAAAAAACAAACCCCAAAACAAACTCCACACTTTTTACTTTGATCCTCAGTTACTAGTTTTGCTACCTTAAATTTTGGTTCTGTGTTCTCCAATTTAGAAACCAAACTACAGTGATGTCCATAGGCTTTTATAAGTTCTGCACAAGCATCTGGAAGCAACGAGAGATACAAGAGAAAGCCTTTGAGACAGGCAATTGTATTGCTTTCATTTCATCCACAAACAAGAGATTCATCACCCAGGATTTATACTGTTTGACTAAGGCCTGATAGCAGGTATGAGGCAAATGTGAAAATAGGCACCAGAAGTCAAAAATTATTATTTTCCAATAATTATTTTGTTGCAGCTTAATTTATTGTGCGAAATGTTCATGCTGGAAAGATGCATGAACCAAGACCTAAGCTCAAACCCTCTTAAAGAACTCAATGAAGAACTAATGACTTTGTCCTTATTACCTAATTAATTATCCTCAATGAGGACTGGCAAGTCATATCCTAGTTTAGATCCAGTTTACTTCCTTTTTCTAAACACCTTTTTGTCAGGAAAGGTGTCAGGCTACACGGATCAGTATTTGATTATTATTTATTCCTTATTAATTCATAGCACTATCAATTCTCTGTTCAAGTCCTTCCTTCCCTTTCCTTCTGACTCCACAAAAAGCTTGCTCCATTTGGTTTTGAAGGAGGTGTCTGACTCATTATTCGACAGGTACTTTAAGACATTAGAAATAAAGTAACAATGTTTGACAGCAATACATCAACCAGAGTACATTTCTGATGTCTGTTAAGCAAATGATAAGGAAATAGAACTTCCAAGTATTTTGAAAAATAAAAAATATTTATTTCTTAATTATAAAGCGAAAAAAAAAAAGAACAAAGGCCCATTGCGTCTGAAAGGGCTGTTCTCCTTATTAAGAAATTAATGAAACATAGATGAATTAGGGTATATGAAGGAGGAAGAAGGAGAAATTTGGGCAAAGATAAGAAACAGAAGAAGAAGATGGAAGGTGTTTCACATGGTATCTGGCTGGCACCAAGAAGGATATTCATTAATACTAAAGTTGTCTGATTTAATTCATGCACATGCCTGAGAGCTACAAGTAAACCTTTAAATGAACCCAGTAATTTTATAGTTGATCACAATAATCTCTTCTGCTTTCAAAGTTGACTTTAATGAATCTAACATAAAAGTAGTTCCTTGAAAAAAAATTTTTTTCTAAATTCTCAGATTTCTTGAATTACTCAAATTCCTCTAGAAAATTCTCTGCTTGAAAACATCTTACTTTCTTAAGAGTCATCCCATTTCATTTATATATATTTTAAAAAAACAATTTCCCATTTATTCATAAGCAAATTTAGGCCTATAAAATGTAATGATTTTGAATGGTAGGTAAAATCTTGTTTTGTTTGCAAAAAAAAGATATAGCAATGATCCTGAATTTTTTAGCTACTTCATGTTAGAGATACCTAACCTTCCACATTAACCATGTCTGCTATATCATACAATTTTATTTTTCTGAGAGTTAGCAATAACAACTTTTTTTAACCTCCATCATGCATTGACTTTCACAGGTTCCTAGATACTTCTGGTGAATACTGAGGGCTTGAACAACAGTATACACATTACAAGAGCCAACGCAGGAGCTTATGGAGTTTCTCCCAGCCTTCATATCCAGAGAAGATCCCTAAAATTCTACATACCTAATTCTGGACAGAACAAGATCATCAGCTGGATAAATACAGTGGTCTAGTAGTATTTGAGATGCTTGGGTGTATCTAAACTTCTGCATGTAGCTGAAAGATCAAACACAGAGTTTATGGAAAACTCACCCTGAAACAGTAGCAAGAGATAAGGTCACCTCATACAGCTAGACAACTATAATGGGAACTGACATACTTATCCCACATAGGAGTATGCTACGTGCCTGTGTGTAGAGAGTTAATTTTAGGTGTCTTAATCCCAAATACTCAATTAATAGATGACCAACAGATTTATTAGATAAATCAGTTAAAAAAAAATTACCAGCCAAGTCCAGAACAATAATTCAGGGGGGAAGTTTCAGATTTAGAAGCACAACATGCTCTTGCAGTTCATATGAGAACTCTTATGATCTGTGAAATAGTTCAACAGTAGCTGGAACAAGATTGCTGCTGTCACTGAAGGCAGACTGAAGAGGATGTGAACAGCAGTATGTAAGACCATTACCAAAAAAGAAACTAAAAAGTCAAGACACAAACATGCAGTATTTGGAACTTGTTCAATATCACAAACTGTACCATAGCAGAAATATTGAAGATGTTAAAATATTAAATCCTGTTGGAACATCAGGAAAGCATTGGAAAGAAGCATGAAATGTGTTAAATTAGTATAGATATGCTTTCTTGTTACTAAGGAAAAAGGTGTGGTGTTCTTTTAAGACTAGTTATTCAAAAGTCCATAAGAGGTTAGTTTTGCATAATTTGCCAGCAGAATGACAGGTGAAGCATTTGCTTTAAACATATACAAGGGAACGTACTTCGGAAGGAACAATTTAACCTACTTGTACACAGATAGGCTGATAACTATTCAGAGCCTTTTCACAAGAGAGATTCAAATGTCCATTTGGACACTACAAAGCGGTTGCTTAGCCTGAATAGACTGAAATAAGTCTTGAGAACAACATAGAAAGTTATCAACAACATCTGAAATAGACATTCCAACAGAAGCCAGCATACAAACTCACTTTATTTTTACCCAAGTCCATACTAGTTCACATTGCAAAGAAAAACCCCAGCTCTCAGATTCGGCATTGAAATTGCACGGTTTTCTCTCTGTCGGAGGACAGTTTTTGACACTGCAGACGCAGCTCTTTTTCTGTCCATCTGACAGGAAGGAAAGGATTAGGTCTACCCAAATCATAATTTTGTGTCATGTCTCTACGGACTATTTTCCTTTCTTTTGTTCCCCCCCCTTTTTTTTTTTTTTTTTTTTTTTTTTTGGTGTTTGTATGTGTGTGTTTGTGTGTGTGTGTAAAAGCAAAGCACCAAAGTAGACAACATTACTGTACACTGGAGTCTGTGGCAATGTGATTTTTCTACTGGTCAATGTGAGTAACCCTGTCCAGAAATAAGGTTTTGAAAGAATCACTGGAGTGATTTATCTTTCTTGTTTTATGATTTATGGGGAAAATTAAATTATCTTGTTACTAGGAACTGAACCACTGTATATTTGATAGGCATACATCAATTTAGTTTACATAATTTTGTTTAGTTTAAAATGGCTATCTTGTGCTAAACCAGGGTTGATTTTACTGCAAAATACAAAGGTGACTTCTGAACTGGAAGACAAAGGGGAAGGAGAGATGTGATATTTTCATTTGCCTGGAGCTGTGCAATCATGTTTAGTTATAAATCTGTTGTCAGTTCCACTGATCAATAACTAATAGCAATAAGCACCACTAGTTACCAGCTTGACACTGATGAATAGCATAACCAAGAACGGGAGAAATCTCCTAATAACAGCATCTAGACTCAAAGAAGTCATCCATCCTTCTCTTTCTTTCTCACACCCTTTATCCCAAGGAGTTATTGTTCTAAATTAATACCATTCCCTTTTCCCTTGTCTCAAGTTATGTTTAGTACTAACTTTGTTTTAGTGCTGTTTTGCACACGTGCATCTTCCTATGCAACTCACTAATTAATCCATCCTTCCATGGCAATGACTAAAACATAAGCAAGATCTTTAAGTACATAAGTATTCCTGTTTTCCTACAAATAAGTTCAAAATCTAGAAAGAAGAAGAGAAACATTTGTTATACAGTAAACTTAGCTTTCCATGGATAAACAGTAAAGCAATCTTCAAGGCTAACTGTTGAACAATTTATTTTATTAATTCCTGGGAGGAGAGTCTTAGATTTCTGTACGTGTATGTATTTACCTCTACGTTTATCTATTTATTTAAGTACCTTTGACTTTAGGTTCCCAAGTCCACATGAGCAACATTGTTCAGTACTGGTAGTATTAACTTACGCCAGTGTGACTAAGACAGCAGAGTTAGGCTTGCACATTTATGCAATAATTCTGGTAACTATTTATCTACCACATTGTAAAATACTTTTGTTTAACTCCTTTTCATTTTCAAAACTAATACATTTTTTCTTAGCTCTCATAACTCTGGATTTTACAAAGTTGCTTCACAGAAGGAATTGAGGCACGCTGACAGTGGAAAATAATAATTATGTACAATTTCTCCTAGAACAGAACTTAAATTCTTCTTTCATTTATTCAAACAGTTGTAAGCCACGAATTAAATAATGTACTATTTTTCGTGGGATTTGCAGAATTTGATTATAATCTCTGGTTTTGTTCGAATGCAGGCATATTTTTCTATTCAAATGCAATTTTGTGCAAAAAAATTGCCTTCTGTAGCTTAAAGGTTCAGGTCAGATCTCTGTAAAACTAAAGGCTCTACCTCTATCTGTGAAAAAGTATTAATATGGAACACACTATTTTGCTCTCACTATGGTTTGGGGTTTTTTTTCTTTTTATTTGAGCTGAATAGCATTCTTTTTAAAAAGTGTAGAATCGTAGATTATTTTTTTATGAAGTTAGTTAAAAACAAAAAGTGGCAAAAGACACTGATGCACAAACAGTTTTCTTCAACTCCCATGGGCTGGGAAACTCTGTTCTCCAGATCATGCCTTTAAAGGAAGGCAAAATACAAACACTTTGCTTTACTTTTGGATAAAGTAATACTACAGGTGTTTTAAGGGCATAGTAGCTGTATCCTCTTATTGTTTGCTTCCTAGGAATTAGAGTCATACACGTACAGATACATTTCATGCCATCTCATGTAACAATGCAATGCTGCCCTTCAAATTGTCCATTTGGTGGACATGCAGGAAACCAGCCGACTTTGAGATTTCCTTGATTACTGTTGTGCTCAATTGTTCCTCTAAAGAAGAATTATTGTAGTACCAAATGGGCCCTATAGGGAATGGTTAAATACATTATATAGGACAATTCATGTCACAATATCCTGTTAATATGGCTAACACCTGAACAAGTCCTCTTTAGAGAAAAGGCAATATCTATTAAAGCATCCTTTCAGATTTAAAATGCACAATCATGCCATAGATAAGCTTACCTATTTTTAACAGAGCAATACATATCTTAGCGTCCTTAAGAAATATACCAAGCCACCCATAAAGTCTTCAGCTATATCCCATTCATGCACAGACTATTTTATAGCCAACCTGCATTTTATATTAAATTCCTTGGTTTTACATTCCAGTACCCTTACCACTTCAGTCTGTGTTATCTCCTCACCCCACCCTGGGTGGGCACATACTTTGTACAGAATTCCATCTGAGGTCAAAGTACTGACTCTCCAGTTAGCATTTGCACTGTGGATCACCAAAAAAAAAGTTCTAAATTTGTACTGTACATCTGCAGCAGTACTTGTTCCTTTCTGTTGTTTGCTGCCTTGAAGACAACAGTAGCTTTACTGGCAGCTTAAAACATTGTCAAGAGGCAAGAAAGCATCACAGCAGTAAAGATCATGCATTAAAAACAGAACAGCCCCCCCCC
>NW_010286548.1:27349-45962 GCF_000700745.2 Antrostomus carolinensis
ATGTTCATTTTCTCAGCTTTTACCCCAATCACAAATAAAAAACCCCATAATCTACTCACTTTCATATTGTTTTTTCTCACATGATAAATATTATTGCCAGTCAAACTACACACTTGGATTTAGGCAATACTATTTTGTCAACAGTATATGGTATGGTCTTGCAGCAGAAACCAAACTGAATTACACTTTCATTGCTCATTTCCCCTTCTGGAAAGAACAGTAATTAAATAATCAATAGGTCTGATTATCTTTTTTTTACTGTATAGATCTAGAAATATGGTAGAACTTAACATAAATTATTTCCCATATTGCTTTCACCAGAATAGAGATATTTTCTTTGCATAACATTGTCACACTCAGAATGCCATTTTTAATCACTTTTCAAACGTCAATGTTTTTTATTTATCCAGGCTAGAACAGAATTGCTTGGGAATATTGTCCATTTACTAGGAAGTTGTGCTTTTTTTTTTTTTTTTTGAGTCACAGCAAAAGCCAACAAAAAATTGCAATCAGAATTCTATTTCTATGATGGTTAGTTAGCAGTAGATTCTTCCCCCTCCCCATTTCAAGCATGTCTTATCCCATATCTGCTTGCATTACTGCTTTCTTTTTTAACTTATTTATTCAATCTAAAGGTAGTTTACAGTAAGCATGCAAATGACTAGCTAACGGCATGCTTGTTAGTGGCTTCTGTCATGCACGTTCATATTTAATAATCTTTTATGAATCAGTCAGCTGTAGAACATGTACGAACTACGGATCTAATGCAGCTGAGGCAACAAGCTAGATGAACTAATGAGTAAATCCTTGGGAGAAAAAATAAACTTAATATTTTTAGAGTGTGACAGAGGAATTCCAAACCAGAAGCATTTTAAAGTGGTTAATATCTAATAGTTTACATAAAAAAATAAAACCTCTGTCAGGTTTTGCAAAAACCTTTGCACTGCTGTTTCTTCTTCATTGGCACAGAAGAGCTTCACATCATTAACACAAAGCAAAATACTTAGTGGTGACATTAATCAGAGAGAAAAATGGATGTGGTATATTTTTTTAATATCTTAAAAAAATTCCTTCCTAGGAGTGATCAGCTAGGTGTCTGTGCTTCATGTTACATTAAAACATATCTCATCAACTCCAATTCATTCAATTCAGTGAGCTCCAAGAGCTACTTTTTTATGACCCACCTCCTTCCATCCTTCTCCAGTTTACCACAGGGAGTTTTAGTTCAGATCTATAGCAAAGAACTACTATGCAATGCTACTAGTAGGCAAACAGTATGGCTAGTTTTTATTTCCAAGGATTTCGTTTTCACTTTTGCTGAGATTCTGAAAGTACCCCAAGCCCTACCATTCACTTGTTCTTATTTCTTAATTTTGCTCTTCTAACTACATTTTCATTTGTCTTAGTTGTTTGTAGTTCAGTCCCTACCTATCATTTCACTTCTAACTTGCAAGACCAAGTGGAAAAAAAAAAAATAATGCATGCTGTCTCATAAAGACTTGTATTTCACACTGAAGAATTATTTCCTTTTAGCTCTGGGGTCACAACTGCCTGCTTCTTTTCCACTGTACTAGTTAACCACAAAGATTAGACCCTTCAGAGTAACCTCCTGCACATTCACTTCAAAAAAAACACAAATGGAAATTGTCCTGTCGTTTTTGAGCACAGCACATTTATCTACAAGATATTTAGGAAAAAAAAAGAAGACAATTGATTCGAGTTCATGACGAAGTGGTTTTTAAGTAGAAATATGTACACTTTACAATAAAATACTAGCAGCATTTTAAGGAAAATATGTACAGTCCTCAGATATTCCATCAGCAGTGCTTGTTCTAAACTCTAAGAAGAGAGAAAAAGAATATAGGATGAATAAAACAATAAAAAGTTGACATGAATAAGATAAAAATTATACTGAACCTGAACTGAAACACTGTACTTTTTTTTTTTTCTTTTTTTTTTTTTAACAGTGACATAGTTTCTTCCTTCATCTTCTCTCTTTTCAGCCAGGATTGAAAACAGAAGACCCAGACCACTGCAAGACAGACTATGGTGCTCAGAAAGGGAATGGCTACCCAGGTATTTAAGTTCCATGGATCATGTCTAGTTTGGCTTAGCAGTTCTACTGTCACAGGTAGATTTAGGAATATTCCTTTTTTTTTTCTGAGTGATTTCAGTATCGATTAAGCTGTCTTTCAACCTCCTTTCAAAGCATGAATTGCAGTTCTACTGAACCTTCATTTCTTCCCATTCAGAGAAAAATTGTAAAAGGAATCACTACCAGACTAACACACATTAATGGATGTCATCTTGCTGCAGCACAGTTAAATGGCTTAGTTATGCATTAAAAATTCAAATTCTTAAAAAGCATTAAAATACATAGTAAATTAATTTATATGGTGTAAATCATAAAAAATTAGAAGAATAAAATTAATGTTTACCATTTAAAAATTAAATTAAATGCACAGTATGCATTAAGTTCATGACACTTAATCTCCTTGGGTCTTTGGAAACTTTCGCCAAGATCAAAATGTGGAATTATTTTAAAATACTCTCCTAGGCATAAGCTGACAAGAACAAATTTATAATGGATGAAGAAGACAAAATTCTAAAAAGACAGGGGAAAAAAAAAAAAGATAAGATGACAGAAAGTAGATAGGCCAAATAATGTTCCAGGAGAATATGTATTAATAGAAATTTTAACTCCTTCCTATGTAAGACAAAGATCTGTTGCTAAAGAATGATGGCTGTAGTTGCAATAGGTGTTCTTCAGGACTTTGGCTGATACAGCAGTATATATTAGCTCCCCACATCTCTCAGGTGAGTAATTCTGTAGATGGCAGAACCTGTAGTCTAATACAAAAAAACCCCCATATTCTTCCATTTCTCTCATACTGTCTTATTCCTCCAGCAAGCATGCTAGAGAAACTCCTGAGGGCTACCTCTTCCTGCATTCATTTTATTATTATTTTTCTTAAAGAGGAATTTATTTATTTATCTTAGATATTTATTAAAGTTAGAGCATACAAACCCCATTGTTACATAGACATTTCCTCAGGGGGAGGAATAATACTGACAGAATCAGGTCTAAGATATTTCTAGTTCTAGGAAAATAGAAGACAATTTAATGTCATGGTAAGTTTCAAATAAGCAAGTGCCGGGTGTTCTTCATGTAACAGATAGTAAACTTGTAGGACTTGCAGCCAGAGGATAATGTGAACTAATAGATGTCTACACAGGCTCAAGGAGACACTCAACAAATATTTTGACAACAAATGTGCTAAGGGTTTTCAAATGCACAAGTATGTATAAGTCTACAGAAAAGCTCAAAGTTGAAATATCTGGAGGCTTGGAAATTATTGCTTTTTTCTCATTCTTTTTTCGACTTTTCCTTATACCTGTTGACCAAGGCAGTGTACAGCACTAGTTCAGGCCTTTTTTGTGTCATGGAGAGCCATCCTTTGATTGCTGTAGTCTAATTAATTGTTTAATAATGAAAATATTTATGCTCTTTCTAGGAGCTCTGTATTCTGAATGACAAATGTTTTAGGGAGTGTTGAAAGATGTTTACAGTAATTTTCCATCTCTAGGCCTATGGTTTACAGGAGCACGTTATAGTTCTGAGAACCATCAGACTGAAACAGATCCAGACTGCTTAGAAGGTCCCAGCACATCTCCTGGACAAGATCTTTAATATTTTAAACCCACTTTAAACAAATAAACAGATACAAAAACAAACAAAAAAACCCCAACCCAACCACTTAATCTCCTTTTCTTCTCCTCTCTTTACTCACTTATTTTTAATCATATCTTCACTTACTTCAATTTCTCTCTTATTCCATATATTATCCTCTTCTATCTTTTCATCTTTACTGTATTAAGAAGTTCCTCAGCTCTTCTCCTGTCTGCAGGAACCAGGAAAACTTTACAATAAAACAGCTAGTGACAGAACAAGAACACAGGTCCTGTGTTCAGATTTTACTCTTCAGACAGTATTTAACAGTTTGTTACATCTGCAGAGAATAGTTTGGACAGAAAAGTTGAAAATCTACTAGAACACGAGTGCAATTGTAGGTAGATTGCATTAAGAAACATATACACTTACCCATCATAATTTAATTTTAAAAAATAAATCAAATACAGTTATTATTTGGAGGAAAAACTCTGAGACAACTAGATCAGCATAACCACCAGTTATTATTTAATTAATTTAATTCTGCATACTAGATTTGGAGGGGAAACTCCAGACTAGTTATCACCTAAACTTACATTCTATTTTGCTTTACTGTATTCATTCAAGTCGTGCAAAGTGAAAAGGAGGATAAAACCTGCTCTTTAAATTATGGAATAATGCTGCACCTTATACAACTAAGCATTTTCAAACATGAAAAAATTTGGAGCTTTCAGTTTACAAGCAGTAAATCTGTAAATACAATATCACAACTGAGTAATCTTTAAGTAACTTATTCAGAGTTTGTGGTCCCGCTTTTTTTTTTTTTTAATTGAAATTCATAGATTTTATAGCTAGGGACTCTCATATTTGTCAAATAAGAGAAGTCTGAAATAACATCATTGGAGAGTTTAAGAATTAATAGAAACAAAGCACTTCAGGTTGGATTTAAGGTACCCATAAGAGCGTAAACTAAGAATGTGAGGTAGATTTTTCAAAACTGAACATTTAGAAGTTTCAGGCCTGTTGATGTAACCACGTCTTGACTGGCAGCCCAGTATAAAACAAGTAGAAAAAGGCTATGTTCATTTTTAAAGATCACTAATAAACAGCTCAAACTTTTGAGTGAAACCTTATTTCTTGGCTTTCCTCAGATATCTGGAAAACTTAAAGCAAATCTTTTTGTTGTTCCAAGTCACAGCTCCACTCTCAAGTGTAGGCAGGAGAACCACCAGCTCCTCTTCTGGTAACCTCTCAGCACCTCAAAGTCAGACCAAAACCACAATCACAGAATCACAGAATGTTGGGGATTGGAAGGGACCTCAAAAGACCATCTAGTCCAATCCCCCTGCCAGAGCAGGAAACTAAACGAAATTACACAGGAAGGTGTCCAGGCGGGTCTTGAATGTCTCCAGAGAAGGAGACTCCACAACCTCCCTGGGCAGCCTGTTCCAGGGGTCTGTCACCCTCACTGTAAAGTAGTTTTTTCTCAAGTTTAAGCGGAACCTCCTGTGTTCCAGCTTACACCCATTGCTCCTTGTCCTATTGTTGGGCATCACTGAGAAGAGCCTGGCTCCATTCTCATGACACTCACCCTTTACACATTTATAAACATTAATGAGGTCTCCCCTCAGCCTCCTCTTCTCCAAGCTAAAGAGACCCAGCTCCCTCAGCCTTCCCTCATAAGGGAGATGCTCCACTCCCTTAATCATCTTGATGGCTCTAAGATAGCCACTGGAGTTCAAGGCTGAATGCTTAAGTTCCTCTTTCCCCTGGAACAATGGGATAGTTCTTCAGAGCAGCTAATACCTAAGATCAAGTAAGTACTCACATTACCACTAATTCAGCATTTATCTACTTATCCACAATTTTTAAAGATAATAATTCTCTTGTATTTTTTTTAATATTAGAGGATTAAAGGTACATTTAGTTTGTAAATGCACACACAGCTTTCAGTACCTAGCACAGAAATTATTATGACAAAGTAAGAAATAATATTTACTGCTAACCGAATACAAGCTAGAAGCCATTTTATGAGACAAGTTTTAAGTTTGTCTATTATTAGCAAACAAGCCACAATGTGAACTCAAAATCAGTATTTCCTCATCCATTCCTAAGTTTCTAAAAGCACAGCACCTAGGCATCCTAATTATCTGTGCAAGCAATTAAACACAGTCACGGTTTATAACACCAATCAATTGCAGAGTAGATTGGATATGTAACTGGAGAGAACAAAAGTGAAAATGAGATAACTCTGGTCCCTGGTTGAGTACAAAAAATAACGAAAGGAAAAATCCTGCATTTCCAAACTGGAGCTGTTAAATGTTCAGATAAGTCTTGCACCCAATAGTCATGATGGCAATGAAAAGAAGTGCAAAGACGACAACAGTGAATCAGTGCAAAAATATATGCATGTTTGCCCCTTTGTTGTATTTTTGGCCTCTTCCCTACCTTATCTTTTTATATGAGAATTTCAATATACAAAATATAAAATCCACAACCCTCCTTCAATCCAACCTGGTAAAAGGAATTAGTAGGAAACTTCTCAATAATCATGGTGCTGGCATGAATTCATGCTTTCTAAATCCGTTTTTAAAACTATGTCACACTTTCCCACCTTCTTCTAGTCCTTTATGCAGTGTTCTGGTGCATTAGTATTTATTTCTCTAGCTTTCTCATCTATATTCTCAGCATCTCAGGAGGGTAATATGCATTTCCCCTGGACAGTCAGACGGGGAATAACACTGGAAAAAGCAATATTTCTGTGTTCATTTTTCTTACTGTACTCAAATAATATGAGCACCTTGATATAGGGTCAGATGTACTTGCTGTTTAATATAAATGTTAGAAGTCAGATGATTAGCAATATGAGAAAGAAGGCATACTATTTATCATGCAAATGGATGTATTAGTAGTATCTCAATTACTATACAAAGATAAGGAAAAATGATGTGACACTAATGTCATTAAAAAAAATCCCCACTCTTACTCCGTATTTTTTGTAATTACTACATTGTATTCATCAGTAGTTTATCAAGTCAATTTACAGACAGACCATATTTAAAAGGTTAATTTTTAATATATTTCATTGGACAAACAGAAATTTTCTTGGTACCTCTAAGCATGCCTGCAGTCTGAATATTTCACCTTTTCCATCTTTCAAATATAAGAAATTTAGAACATCGTTCTCACATTTTATAAAATGTACTGATTACGAACTAGTATCTCCACAAGTATTAGAACCCTGCGAAGTCAGGATGAATGGTAACTGTTGACTTTTGTTAGTAAGAACAAGTCATAGCTAGATAGCTTTACTTTCCATTATTAGATCAGAATAGCAACCTACACTTTGAATTAATCTCAAATAAAACTTGACCTTAGCACTGTGTGATTTATAGGCTTTGGAGATTAAAATACGTTTTCAAGTAGCTCCATAGTTAAAGCAGGTATAAAAATGGAGAAAGTCCAGACTCAGTACTCCACAGGTAGGTCAAGCTACTTCATATAGCAGATGTAAGTATTAATTCCAAATCTAAGCACAGCCTATCACAGAATCACAGAATGTTAGGGATTGGAAGTGACCTCAAAAGATCATCTAGTCCAATCCCCCTGCCGGAGCAGGAACACCTAAACGAGATTACACAAGCATCCTATCCAAAACAGGTAACCTCCACATACTGGAATCCACAACTTTGTCCTTTAAACATCTCACTTTTCTACAGATAAAAATCAAGAATTACTCAAGTGTTCAGTACTACACTTGAAAAGCAAACACACACACACACACACACACAGGGTTTCTAAAAATAACATTAAAGTTTAAGATCCTATTAACTTGAAGCATTTCATGCCTAAGGCCAAATATAACTTCATAAACAAAACAAAACATCAAAAACCACAACATACCATCATCCCCCCAGGGAAAACAAAACAAAAAAAACACCCCAAAACATGAAACCAAACTGCAAAACCAAAACACATTGTTTTATGCAGAACTGCTGCAACAGTATTTACATACTTGGCTAAAATTTAAGCAGAAATTACTAACGGTTTGGATCATTACTCCTCTCTTCTCTTGGTTTTACTTTGTTCCCCTTGTGCCATTATTTTTCTTAAACTGTATATCTTTGTATACATACCAGTTTTTCTGAACCTCTTTTAAGGCTCCGGGGAGATCTTATAGCGGCCTTCCAGTGCCTGAAGGGGCCTACGAGAAAACTGAGGGGGGGACTTTTCATAAGGACAGTTAATGACAGAACAAGGGGAAATGTCTTTAAGCTGGAAAAGGGTAGGTTTAGATTAGATATTAGGAAGAAATTCTTTTCTCTGATGATGGTCAGACACTGGAACAGGTTGCCCAGAGAAGTTGTGGATGCCCCCTCCCTGGAAGTGTTTAAGGCCAGGCTGGATGGGGCTATAAGCAACCTGATCTAGTGGAAAGTGTCCCTGCTGATGGCAGGGGGGTTGGAACTAGATGATCTTTAAGATCCCTTCCAACCCAAACCATTCTATGATTCTATGGTTCTAAATACTGTGCTTCCCTTATTTCTCTTTATTAGTCCATTGATGCACTATGAGTTTATTTCATCTTCTCTTTTCCCTTTAAACCTTGAGCTCAACAGATATTAACAACTTCAAATTCATGCTATTTTTTTCCTTAATGTCTCATTTCTTCTTTGATTTTTTCATGAAATGTTAAGGAAGCATTTTAATGAAGTTCCAGAGCTCAGGCTAATGAGCAGTTATGAATTGTTCATAACTGTTCTTCCTGAAGACAAAGGTTTTCACCAAATTTTCAGTTTTGCAAGTGCCTCAGGATAGCAAGACAGTTATAAAGAGAATTAAATGCATTTTCTAGTATTTTAATATTTCTGTCTGTTAATTCATTCCATCCAAGGGGTAAAGATCTTCCAAAACCACTGCATTTGTAACTGTCTTCCAAAAATTTTGTAAGCACCATGGAAGCACAAATTTCTTCTTGTGTGTCCTAACACACCCTTTTACATGTACTTACTGTAGTTTTCATTATCTATTTTGTAAACATCTAGTCTTGAAGAGCTGATAACAGCATTTAGAAAAAGGATTACAGCAAGAAGTCAGGATCCAGTTTCTTACACAGCCCACTTACAATACAAAGCAGTAATCCCTTGTAGTTTCTTACACAGAATAGACTTGGCTCCTACACTAAATTCACTTTTTAAAGTAAAAATATTTTTTTAAAAAATCCTTTAGAAATCTCCCATTTTATATTCTCTGGATGGTTTTGCTTTTTATGTATTCAAGATTTCTGACAACTTTTAAAACCTAATAATTTCATCTACATTAAAGAGCTGATATAGCTAGTTTTCTCAGCTTACAATGTCAGTTGTGTTTGTTACATGGTACGGAATGCAACAGGGGCAAGGTATTTGTAAGAAAAAAGAAAATTCATAAAAATATTAACTTAAAAGATGTTCCTTAAATATCATTTATCAGCTTAGCTGTGTCAGCTTACGGTCCAAGCAGGTGCAATTGCTACCTTCTGTTGCTAGCAGAATAAATCAAAGAGTCTTGGATCTTAGATTAATACATGTAAATCTAATCAGGGAAGGATTCCTGTTAACTGAGTAGAATTTAGCCTTGAATAAAAGGGTCATACTGTCTTCTTAATTAGTAATTTCTTGAGAACAGTAAGTATAGATAACATTCAATAAGCCTGATGTCTCAAAAATGATTAAAACTGCAATTAAGCTACAGAACAAAAGCATTTTATTAAATACAAATCAGTTGAATTTTATCAATAATGAGGCTTCCACCTTCATTAAGCTCTTAATACTATCACAAACACAGGTGTACTTTCCCATTCATTTTGTCTTTCATTAACAATATTACATTTTTCATTATATAAAACAGCAAGGGAAGGTGGGGGGGGAATTCAAACACCATCTTATTATTCAATTGAAATAATGAAGGACTGACTATTTATCTTAATAAATGTTTTTCTGAATCAAATTCCTTGATCCTAAAAGTAATACCAAGGTTCACCAACTTGAAGAAAAAAATTATTTGTTTTGTTAAATGATAGAGGCAAGAGGCAGAAGACAATTATATATTTGATTAGCCGTATGATCCTCGGCATAGAGTTCTTAGTCTCAGCTAAGACTGAGAGAAAAAAAAATGCCAGAGAAAATCCAAAGCAACAAATAAGGGACAAGTAAAATGGCATGTTGATATTGCAAAAGTTTTGTAACTAACCCCAAAGTGAGAGATCAAGGCAGATGGATAAAGTAAAGCAGAAACAAAAATATTGCCATTATGACAGCAAATGAATCATCTGCATATAACAATAAGCATAAAGGATCTTGACTCAGTTGTCCAAAGCAACCCTTACTCTGCAGTGAGTGAGCTCTCACAGACACAGACGTGTATATGGAACCTCCTTTCTATAACTATAACTACAACTACCTGAAAGGAGGTTGTAGCAAGGTGGGTGTCAGTCTCCTCCCAAGTGAAAAGCAATAGGACAAGAGAAAATGGCCTCCAAAGGGGAAGGTTGGATGTGATGAAAAATTTCTTCACCAAAAGGGTTGTCAAGTGTTGCAACAGGCTGTCCAGGGAAGTGGTGGAGTCACCAGTCCTGGAGGTATTTAAAAGATGTGTGTAGATGTGGTGCTTAGGGACATTATTCAGAGGTGGATTTAGCAGTGTTAGGTTTAATGTTGGACTTGATGATCTTAAACGTCTTTTCCAACCAAAACAATTCTATGGTTCTATTCTATGAACTGGGGAGGGGGAAAGAGACTTGGGCCTCAGGCTTGATCCGTTCTGCAGCTACCTCCTGGCTGATGACTAAGCTGAAGCTGAAGAGCAACCACCTCTTTGAGAACTCTCCAGAGAAAGAAAAATTTTCTTCAGAATGCTGAGTTTTTTTGAAATTGAAAATGCTGCAGCAGTTTTCTCCAACTTCTAATCTTCTTCTGGCTCTTTCTGATAGAAGGCTGTAAGGAGAGAACCTCAGCTTACCTTACTTAAGTCTGATGATTTTAGCACTGGCCTAGGATACAAGAGAGGTCAGTGGTCTTCATCCCAACACTGGCTGAAACAAGGAGTTCTTGACTTTCCCACACCTCATGCCTTTTGTATTAGTTTAAAAGAAATAAATTACAAAGTACTTCTCTGTTTCTCTAGAAGTATTCAAAGTACCCAAAAACTTCCTCTTCAATACTTTGGTTGAAAAAAGCAAAACATCTGGTCAAGTAACTGTATCTTAGTATCAGATATCTTCACAGATGCCTTTTCAAACAAGGTGCAGCCTGGCCTTTGTATTTTACCACATTATCAAATACTGTTTGTGATTTCAGTCTAGTCATATAGGATTAAACTTGTGAATTGGTCCAACCCCTCACCTGCCCTTTGGCCACTTTAAAACAGTAGGCTTACAAGACTCAACATTAAAATTTACCTTTAATCTAGTATCATTAATTCTTATTGAAAAAGAACAAGGAAGCAAGTTCTGGAGTACTTTGTTCTTTTCTGTAACGGGGTAGGAAATTAGTAGAAACAGGACCAGGATGTTACATACAAACTAAAGGGTTTGTTTATGTTCATTTTTGCTTAAGCGCAAGCTGCTGCTCTTACTGCTGCCTCAGTTGCATGTCTTCATCACATACATTCAAGCTGTTCTAGTACCGATATCTCTGTACTCATTTAATAGCTAAGATAATTCATACTCTCTTGTAGTCTTTATGTTCTGTAAATTGGCTATTTTATTCAGGCTCATGCTTTTAGTGTAGTAGTTTAGAGTCAGATCCCAGAGAGTGCATTTTGGAATGTCATTATATCTTTATTATAGTGACTTTTGGCCTTCTGTTATGACAGCAACCATAGATAGAGATCAAAATGAAGTTAGGTATTAAAGCCAATGTGTGAAATGGTATCCAAAAGTCCCAAGTAAGGCTGAAATGACCCTTTTTCTGTTTGTTGTCTTCTTCCTCCTTTACTACCAATTGAAAGAACTCATTGTCCCATTGTGCATGCCAGTTTCCTGCATTACAGTAAAACTGATACTAAAATTAATATTGTACGTGAAATATTTATTTATGGTACTTCAGTAATCTTAAGAAATTCTGAAGTAATTTGGTAACTACTGTGAAGCAGCAGCTGAGATTGCTGGCAACCCCTGAAAAAGCAAAGTACCACATTTTATGAATCATACTCTGTACTGTACTAAAGCAGATCAGTTTCTTTATTCTTTTATAATCTGAAAAACAAGGAATAAGAAGTTCAATTCCACTCTGCTTCCAGCCTGTCTAAACATAGTCTTTAAGTATGAGCTCTTAAAACTATAAATATTTTCCATTAATTTTTCTGTGAGATTCCATTTTTCTCTCCAGGTTCCAAAAAAGAAAAAAGAAATCAATATGAAGACAAACAAGCCAAGAAAGAATGCAAAGAGATAAAAGAAAGTAAGAGAGAAGGAATCAGTGTCTCCTCTTAAACGATTTCAGAGTGAAAGGACACATTGGAACCAGAGTTCCAAGGAATGTGAACATTTCACCAAAAGGAAATGGATGTTTTTCATTATAAAGTTTCTGATGTACTGCATATCACAGTGGTTAAAATTCAAAGCAGCTCAGACTATATTCCACCCAATGTACTTGTCAGTTGTATTTCTTGGATATGTAATTTACTTGACTGGTACAGTTTAAATGCTTTAAAATAAACCATTGTACCAAGAGCAGAGGCAGTCTAGTAATGCAGCTTTAAGTTTTATTAGGCTTTTAAATGCAACTAATTTGTTAGGGTGAAATCTTTAGAAGTGACCCCTAAAACTTGTAAGTGGAAGAATCCATTTGGATTGCCTTTTTTCCTCCTCATTGAACCACTCAAACCCTTTGCATTATTCATATGCAGAGCCTCCTGTAATATATTTTCTGTATTGTAGAAGACTTGCCCTGCTACTGTGACTGTAACACCTATAGCTAATATAACTCATGGATGAGCACTGATGAAAACCAGAGTCAGCAAAAGATTCTGCTAAATACTTCAAAAGTCAAGAGGGATTAAAACATCACACTGTCTTTCCATACCTGCCTATTCCATCCTCCATTCCTTCTTGTACCTTAGGTAATCTTAATGTTTTGGGGTTTGGAGTTTATGTTTTTGTTGTTGTTGTGGGGTTGTTTTGGTTTGGTTTTTTTGGGGGGAGGGAGGGTGTGTTTGTTGATTGTTTTTTGTTGTTGTAGTTTTGGGCTTTTTTAGGGGTGGGGTTTTTTTTTTGTTTTTGTTTTTTTTTCTTTAGCAAGTTCCTTTAGAGTTAACATTGTGTTTCAAACACTGTGATGCAGTTTGCCTGGCTTAGACACAAGTTGTATAACTACACTTTTAAAGAAAAAATTGGCAAGTTGGCACTAGTAAAACATGTAGTTCCTCTAGGCACTAATTCAGCTACATATCCTTAAATTTTGTTCCAAATGCATTATCAGTCTACTAATCTCATGTTGAAAATGTCAAATCCCATTCCATAATTAAAATATTCCAACAGGATGAGTTATGTGAAATAGTTGATGATTGAAATAAATATAATATAGTATATTAATTATGAAACTGCAAAAGTCAAGTAGAATGGGAAAATACAATCAATGCACAGAAATGAAAGTTTTCTGTAACAGTTTAATTATCTCACAACAGATACACAAGCAATGATACACTACACTTCATCCTAGTTATACTTCAGAAGTTTGGATATCAACTGGACCAAAAGACAACAGTATGTGTAAAACTTAGATTTCTCTAAAATATACTCCATGCTCTAAAAAATAGCGGTTTCCTTCTCTTTCTTGACTTGTTGAGAAAGATTTTATAATTCCTTTCTATTTTTTATTTCAGTTGAGTTAGTGAATTGTCAAGGCTAGCTATTCCTCTTTATAGTTTAAGAGTTTGTATGTATTGATTAACCACTCAATTTTCATAGAATCATAGAATGGTTAGGATTGGAAGGGATCTTAAAGCCCATCTAGTTCCACCCCCCCTGCCATCAGCAGGGACACCTTCCACTAGATCAGGTTGCTCAAAGCCTCATCCAGCCTGGCCTTAAACACTTCCAGGGAGGGGGCATCCGCAACTTCCTTGGGTAACCTGTTCCAGTGTCTGACCACCCTCACAGTGAAGAACTTCTTCCTAATATCTAATCTAAACCTACCCTCTTTCAGTTTAAACCCATTTCCCCTTGTTTTGCCATTAATTGCCCTTGTGAAAAGTCCCTTCTCAGCTTTCTTGTAGGCCCCCTTCAGGTATTGGAAGGTTGCTATAAGATCTCGCCAGAGCCTTCTCTTTTCCAGGCTGAACAGCCCCAACTCTTTCAGCCTGTGCACATAGGAGAGGTGCTCCAGCCCTCGGATCATCCTGGTGGCCCTTCTCTGGACTTGTTCTATCAGGTCCATGTCTTTCTTATGTTGAGGGCTCCAGAACTGGATGCAGTACTCCAGGTGGGGCTTTACAATAGCGGAGTAGAGGGGCAGAATCACCTCCCTCGACCTGCTGGACATGCTTCTCTTGATGCAGCAAGATTTATGTTGATTGTATCAACAGATGAAGTTGTGGGGTTCTGGATGTGGTTTTTTGTGGGTTATTTGTGGTGGGTTTTTTGGTTGGGTTTTTTGTTTGGTTGGTTGGGTTTTTTTTTACATTAGAACCTTAACACTTATAGACATTCTTTCTTGACAGCCTATATAAGGCCTAAAAAACTAAACTAAGTAGAATGATATGTAAGAAATCAACATTATCAAGTACCAAGGAATAAATTATAAAGAAAAAATAAACTATTAGTTTGTAACACAAACACATGTGAGCAATACAGAAATGAACAAACAAAACTGATTATATGCAAAGGTTTCTGTTCCACTATGGTCCAGTCTCTAAACTAAGGTACAAGTCCTAAGAGCTAGCCCTTGAGTGGAGAAGATGAACATGTTGGTCAGTTCCCAGCTGTCATAGAAATGAGACATGGGTGTTCTGCATAGCCTTCTTGTATTGTATGGAAACACTGATGTAGACCCAACTCTAACATATAGCTTCAGCAGTCACATTGTAAGAAGTACACAGTTTCATGTATATGTCGAAAATATTGAGAAGGAAGAAATCACTACATAGGAAGAAGATGACATTATTATAAACCAGTTCAGGTTTATTGAAAAATCATTATCTTTATAGAAGTGTTTGATTGTAGATGTACTTACTTATGCTAACAGTTTTCAAAAGTATTGTGAACTTTAATTTTAAGTCAGATGAGTTAAGCATTCTTTGTTAAATCAATCAACTCTTCAATCCACAAACTGTAAAAATCATCTGAAAATTAGTAAGAAAGGGCACTGTTGTCTGGCAGACATCTACAGCTTAAGCACAGACACAAGAAAAACTGTACTAGAGTCTCTCTGTCCTTGCCTCCAGAAATCAGTCAGAGCAACACAGAAGTGACAAAAACCCCATAGTTTGCTGCTTAGAACTAAGAATTGCAACAAATACAAATACATGCTAGGTGTGCAAGGCAAAAAAAACATACAAAGATGAAGTGGAAAATTCTGATAGCAAACAAAGCTGTGTGCATGTGATGGGGGAGTCATGGTACTTAAAACTAAGATTTACATTGACCAAACAAGACACAGCCTACATGGCCAAGGAGAGTAATCAGCAAGAACTGAGCATAAGCCATCTCTTTCATCCACAGCAAAGGATGACAAATGTTGAATGGAAAAGTAAATACACTGAATTTAAAGAAACTGTTTCCATTGGCTTCCACAGATTTTAGATTGGGACAAGATGAAGGAAAATTAAGACCTCCTGGGAAAGGAAGCAACAACTACAGTTATTTTAATGGCATTATCTGTCCAATACTGTCCAAAGTCTGGATTAATTGCTCCCAGTAGTACTTTTGGCTTTTTTTTTTTTTGGCAAAAAATTATTTTCAAATGAATTTTTCATCATTCATTAAGTTCTAGTAAACATTAATCTGTAGAATTTAAAACAGGTATTGGCTTCTTGTCTAAGAAAATGAAATTAAGGAAATTTACTATTTCTTTAACCATTTTGTAGAATAACGTACCATTTCCAAGAACATCCTATTAAATCCAAAATTCCTTACCCTAGTGGAACAGCTTTCTGGTGTCCTCACTGAAGTTAGTAAACACATCAGCATCCAGGAATGAACTCCTTATTCCAGTTAAGTGTACAAAATCCTGTATGAGATTTAACTCTCTGAAGTCAATCATACTGAGCCAGTAATTTAGTGAACCCTAATACTAGCCGTGATGCCTAACATACGCAGTACTCATCAGCTCATATGTCTTTTGCTGATCCAGTCTAGCAAGTCTTTCTTGTATTAAGAAGGTACCAGGGTGCAAACAGGCATTGTACCTCACACTTTTTCTTGCCTTGACTCTCCTCATGCATCCCTATCTGAAGAAATCTGAAATTTCCTAGTAATCTCAAGACATCATCATCCGTTCCTTTCTTTCTCTCAGGTTAAGTTATATCAGCTACTTCTTACTAGCAGACACGTTCAAACCCAAATATTACAAACTAGCAATGGGTACCGAAAACCCATTGCTTTTTGGGCGCATACTTGAAAAGGATACTTTAGTGAAACCAATAGTGCTTTACAGGAGGTATAACAAACCTGAAAACTATCACATCACAGTCTCAAAACAGAAACAGATGAAACAGCTGGTATTTGGTATCTTTTTTTTTTTTTTTTTTTTTTTTTTTTTTTTTTGAGGTGATGGTGGTGTACAAGAGCTAAGCTATGTGTTATTCACCTAATGGAAAAGAAAGCCAGATTTGTGCCTTGGGCATGTACAAGTTTTCAAATGAACATGGTACATAGCTCACCATTATATTCTACTCATTCATTCCTCCTCTTTAGGAGTATGTAGTACTAAACAGGTCATTAAATAAGAAATAATCAGGCATCTAAAAAAAATATATATATATGAAGGAACCATAGAATAAGTCAATAAATATTTTATTTGAAGGAATTACAATTGTTACCACTCTTTCAGTGCTGCAAGTTTCAAACTCAGCATCTGTAATCCCATGGGAATGAGACATTTAAGACACAGAGATCAATTTCAGAACCTATAAAGCCTTAACTTGATTTTAGTAGTCTTTTATAATACAACACAATCCAAGAAGACACCAGCTTATGCGTTTCTAGTTCCCTCTCCTTCCCCCAAAATCCTTCAAACCCCCTGCTTCAGCAGAGAAAGACACTAGTTTGTGCCACATCAGCTGGAGAGAAGTGTTCTACACATCTTCAAATAAATTTAGAAATTCTGTGATATGTTTTTGTTTCCTTCTCATCTCTTCCTCTCAAGGATCAAGTTCAGTCAAAAAAAAAACCCCAAACCAGTTCAAAATATGAATTAGAGGGGTTACTTTCTTGTAGTTCATCAAACCAATCAAGTGCTGAAGATCATGTACCTAAGGCTGATAATAAGATTTTAACAAGCTGGGAAATGAATAATTCATTTTCTATGTGATCTCCAGACTGGTGTCCCCTGGTTCTTCTCAAATTCACTACTTCAGAAGAATTGCTCTGAAGAGACTTCACATGACACAAAGATTCCTTTGTACTTGTCAGAGAGTCAAGGTGGCCTCTTATCAACAATATGGCTTCAGGTTGATTTTCTTTCTCCTTTTCAGAGTCCATTTCCCTCCTCTGAATACTGATTAGTACTGATATCTGCTGTGTTTCTTTCTATGACTTTCAGTCTTTCTGTTTTAACTGAGTCAAACAAATTCAACTTGTGAAGACAGTAACTGGAAACTGGTTAAGGCAGAAGCATGTGAGCTCTCAAAGATTAAGTGGACTGTCTACCCCCCTATACATTCTTACTGCACTGTCCTTCAAAACTGGTGTGAATAAGGTGCATTTCCTTCCTTCTCTAGAATATTTTGTATACGTTGTGACAGTTGACAAGAACAACCTGATATTGACATTTCTGTTATAATTCACTTATCATTTTAACAGAAGTGAAAATAAAATATCATGGAGGGTAAATTATGGACATTAAATTAAACAGTTTAAGTGAAACTGTTTAACATCAAGGCACGCTGACATCTCAAAACATGTATTAGACTTGTTTCTGTATTCTTGTGTGATTATCAATTGTTTTTCTCCATAAGAAATTTACTTTGGTTAGTATTTTTTTATTATCTGATTTTGCCCTCATACCTTATTTTCAGAACACTAACAAAGTCTTCTAAGAATCCAGAAGTATTTGTTTTCTTATTAACTGTGCAGTGTTTAGTGCTTATCATTATCAGAATGATAATATTTAGAAGAGAAGTGGCTATATTACTTATTATCTATTTGGGACAAGAAACAGCAAGATTGGAGGTCAGAAAACCAGGACTCAAGGCAGGCTTATTTTTAGCACACCATTATGTGCAAAAGCTTTCCAACAGGCCCGTCATATAGCCCAACACAAGGAGGGAAGGAGCACAGACTTTTTTTTTTTGTCTTAGGCACTGATTCAAGGGGTTTGCCTAGCATCTTTCCCAGAATTTCTTTACAAGAATGTTAATAGCTGGGAATACTCTTAAATTTTGGGAAAAGTGGGTTCACAGAAATTAAATGGGAGATAGCTTTATGTTTAATAGGTATTAGCATGTCAGACCAGAGAAAAGAGTCAGGGTGGTTTGTACAACAGGCAACTTCCTTCCATCCCTACAACGGGATGCCATCCAGAGGGACCTTGACAGGCTTGAGAGGTGGGCCTGTGCTAACCTCATGAAGTTCAACAAGGCCAAATGCAAGGTCCTGCACCTGGGTCGGGGCAACCCCAAACAGAAATACAGGCTGAGCAATGAGTGGATTGAGACCAGCTCTGAAGAGAAGGACTTGGGAGTGGTGATAGACAAGAAGCTCAACACGAGCTGGTAATGTGCGCTCACAGCCCAGAAGGCCAA
>NW_010286549.1:0-4284 GCF_000700745.2 Antrostomus carolinensis
CCCTCTGGATGGCATCCCTTCCCTCCATTATTGTGTCTAATCTGTGCTATTTCTTGTTGCAGGACATTAAATTCAAATGCAAGTGCAGGTGTTAAATGGGTTAAATAATTATATTCACTATTAAATGCTCCTGAAATTATATCGTATCTTATTCTTCAGCATGTAAACTACTTACCCTGATAGCTGGAGGTGCATACTTTCAATTCCTTTGGACTATGTGTTTTTGTTGCATAGTACCATTCACCTCTCCACAGATTTGGAGAATGGGAGCTACAGGAAGAGAGATAACAGGCTAAATCAAGGGAGTGAAGTCACGGCAAAGACTTTGAGGAAAGCATTGCTAATTCTTCATTTTCTATTTCTCTGTCCATATTTAAAACAAGGATATACAAATCCTACCAGAATTGTATGCATATGAATTTCATATTTTTTTACTATTGTGAACATCCATGCTTTTAAAATAATCCATTCGTTTTAAAATAACAGCACAATGTATATCTAAGTATTCTAGAATATAAAATGTAATATAAAGTATTTTAATGCATGAAGATTGATTGCTGTGATTAGTGATGACCTCATGGATTCAATTTTATTGAATAAAAAATTATAAACTTAAATACTACTAAGGGGTTTTTTTTAAAGTCTGTTTTCATTGTTAATAAATCACAACCTCTATTCAAAATAATAATTTTGTTCCCATTCAGAAGTGAAATTGCATGGAATATATTTTAGAAGGAGACAAAATTTGTCTTATCTTGAATAAACTCCATGACATCCAATCAACCAAAAAAAAAAAAAATAAAATTAAAGGGTTTTGTTTTTTTTGTTTTGTTTTGTTTTTTAAACCGACAAAACAACTCCTCAATCCCTCTTACAATCAAGTTACAGCTTCAGGTTTCCATTTCTGTTTTTATTGAGTGAAGTTGACTATCAATGTGAATCCCACATATTTATCCAGAAGAAACCTGGAATTTAGGTATAATTAGGTGAATGTTAGGAATTTCTCTTAATACAAGCTATAAGGCACACTGGGACAGGTGTAGTCTGACAACCATCTCATCTTTGTTCTGCCCTGTACATGTAAGTAAAAGAGGTGAAATGTATCACAAGATCTTCAAAAGTCCTGTTCTGGCTGTTCCATGTAAGATCATCTCACTGTCACTCAAAGGATCCTCCAATCTTAGCAGCAGGTACATGTCAGAAAGGTTCAGAGTGCACTTAGGTCCCACAGCTTCCTCTTGCTGTTGTGGAGAAATTCTTTGCTCTGCTTCTTTCTGCTTGCAACCACATATGGAAAAGAACAGCATAATTTATACCTTAATTTTTCTTACCAAGCAAATGTTTATGTAAGTCTGATATTATTCAAGTTATTTTCTAACACTATTATTAATTTTCCAAGCAATTATTTTTGTATGGAAACGATGCACTCTAAAAAATCTTACATAGAAAGAAAAAAGCAGACTATTGGAAAGTATATAAATCATGAGAAAGCAGGTCATGAGCATCACAA
Organism: Antrostomus carolinensis; assembly: GCF_000700745.2. Taxonomy (NCBI): domain Eukaryota; kingdom Metazoa; phylum Chordata; class Aves; order Caprimulgiformes; family Caprimulgidae; genus Antrostomus; species Antrostomus carolinensis. The sequence goes on from NW_010286549.1 coordinate 1,511, forward strand.
GTTACACAGTTGGGATTCCTAGAGCTTTTTCCAACATGGTCCTGACCCAGAAGCTAAAATGCTCTGCAATTTCTTTCCTGGAAGATCTCTACTCTGCTCTCAAAGAACCCTCACATTGAGCCTTTTTCCTTCAATTATAGAATAACCAAGAGGAAACGTGCTGTCACTGCTTGTAGGTGGAGTAAGATTTGACTGACTAGCTGCCAGTATCGTAAAGTATGCAATTATTGCTCTCATGCTACGATCTGTTCCTGTTGGGAGGACAGTGATTTGGGCTGTCCTGTAGTAGCATACCATCAATTTTTATGTAATATGTAGGAATCAAATTATCTTTTGGACCTCTTCTTTTTTTCTGATCTGGGTGAAATGGGCCAATGCACCAAAAAATTAATGGTGCCCAAGTGATGACTGGTAGGTGGCTGGAACGAAGAAAAAAATTACACATCTCATTTCTTTACAAAACTCATTAAAAATTGACTGTGATTAGAATAGGTTCATATATGCAAGATGTGTTTGTTAACAAGTGACATTCTTTGAATATATTTTCAGTGTTAAATTTCTGTGTTGAGAAACTGCATGTGTTGCATTACTGTAATTAAGTGAATATAATATCTCTAGAATAAATATATTGTGTAAAAAAACTCTAAAACATTTTGACTTCCTATCAAAGCAGGAAGGATAAACTAGTAAAATGGAAGATGTCTTTTTAAATATTTTTATTAAAATGGTCATGTAGGCCCATAGACACTCTTCTTATTCTGGAATAAAAATACCAATCAACTAGAAAAATTAAAAATCGTTAAGAAAAAAAGTACATATTTTGCATTTGTTTAACCAGGGTGGCTTCTAAACTAATTTAAATTATGGAGCACACCTTTTGAGAACAAAAAGACATGTTTCTTCTGAGCCTAATTATGAAACATAGTCATGTATTTTTGTAAACTATTCTTGATTCATCACCGAAGAGTCTTAAAAATGCTTTAGCATTAAGAGTCAGGGGCAGGAATGGAAGATTAGTTACTTGTAGTGAATTTTAACATCATCTCACGTAGTACTTCATAAAGGTTTGAAAATTTGAGATGACTACTTAATTTCTTTAGAGCTAATTAACATCTAGATTTCACTAAGGATTAGAAGTGCCATGTGGAATTGTTAAAATTATGCCAATCATATTAATTTTGGGTAATAAGTGGAAGGTAATAGCAAATTATGATCGACCGATTAAAAAGCATTACATCTCCAATCTAAAAAAATGTTTCAATCTCTGCAAAGTACAAAAGTTTGCCTACTGAGGTTTCAAATCAAATCCAGTCACTTCGGTCCCTGATTTAAAGGTCCTGCTGTCACATGATGCTTTAAATATGTAATGTTTGTTACAGAAAATATAATTTGTGCTATTTCGAAGTATACTTCTTTCTAACTAAACAATGATAATATTTTGGTGTTTATGTGGATGCCCCCTCCCTGGAAGTGTTTAAGGCCAGGCTGGATGAGGCTTTGAGCAACCTGATCTAGTGGAAGATATCCTTGCTGATGGCAGGGGGATTGGAACTAGATGATCTTTGAGGTTCCTTCCAATCCTAACCATTCTATAATTCTATGTGATATTTTTAAACTACATATCATAAAAAACACACTTGGTGCTCAGCAGATACTGAAAGAGACAATTCAAGTCCCAAGTAATTAATAAAATAAGCTACATGCATATTCCAGAGCAAAGGCACACAGTGAAACAGAGTCAGTTATTGATAATAGTGGATATACTTTGTGTGAATCGAGAGCTTTATTTGATTTTTCCTTTTTTTTAGGTATTAAAATGCCATTTCATTTAAGCTTATGGATGCTACTGGCTGTTTCAGCTTCAATATCATAAGGATTTAAGATTTCTTAGTAGCAGAGATTAAATTCATTCTCTTTCCTCTTACTGTTTTACTGTGTTGAGCCTGTGGCTGAATACATCCCTCCCTTGCCCTCATAGCATTTCCAAGGTGTTGAACTGGATGTTTGTCATAGTTTGAAAAGGATGAATGGATATAGCACTTTGTTAATAATGTGTATTATTCTCTGAACAATGTATGTTTCATTTCTGTTACTTGATCTACCGGCTATAGGATTCAGATGTAGGATTGCACCTAAAAAAGGTATACTGAAATTTATAAATCAAAAATCATATAAAATTATTTTGAGATAGGAAATTACCTTTTTATGCAGTGAAACTGTTGTTCTTGGGTATAATTATCCTGACTAAAACTAGTAATGTATAATTATATGATATCAGAAAAAAAAAATGACAGATATCTTCTGAACATTAATTTAAAGATGAAAAAAATATATCTTTATGATATTTTTGCTTTCATAAAAATATATGTATCTACTAAATTTCTGCAGCCAAGTATTTATTTCTAGGCTTTTTAAAAAAGAATTGTTTTCCTTAGAGAATGTAGCATCCTTCTCCTAAGCATAAAAAGCAGGACGTGAGGGTTGAATTATAATAATGCTGTTAGTCTGTCAACATAAAAATTGAGCTGCCTTTCATCCTTCTCAGTGAAAGGATTTAAAGTCAGCTCCAAGAAAAAGTTTGAAATTTGCAAGACTACTTTGTTCTTGATTGCAGGATGAAATCACTTATATATGTTGTTCTGCATTTCATCTTTTAAATTTGTTGACTTCCACATGCAAACTATATCCAAAAATATAAAGCCAATAATTATCCTGTTGTCATATGGATACTGTTTGACCCATATATGCTGTCTAAGGTATATGTATTGTGGAAC
>NW_010286549.1:4380-30704 GCF_000700745.2 Antrostomus carolinensis
AGGGAAAGACATAGTGTGGGAAGCCTGCTGAAGTTGGTGAAAGCATCTTATGTGACATGTTGCCCACAGCAGAAAGCCATGCTATGGGCACAATCCTAGTTGAATGGGATTCATTCTGCCTGGATTCTGTTAATGCTGTTTCAGTCATTAGAGGACTTAATTTTTTTTTTTTCCCTATGTACCTCAGAAAGTTAACATGTTGTCTTGGCATAACTGAAGACTTTAAGCTCAATGACCTTTCTTCTCTCTAAAAGTGCTGTTATCCTGCACAGTGGGAAAAGATCATGACATCTGTGATTTTCCTATTTTTGTACCAGTCAATGAAAGCTTGGTTTGCAATTGATCATTCATTCAACAACTGCCTTGCATATGTCCACCCTAGTTAGTTATAGTCCATTGTGAAATGTCCTGATTGTGAGACAGCTATAGAAAAAGTTAACACAAACCTGCTGTAAAGATTCTACCTGCTACAAATATACCATATCTAGATTCAGGGCAGTTACTGGCTGTAATCTCTATTAGCTGTATTTTGATGTTACTAGATGAATGATAGACATCAATTCTCCTATCCATCTGTCTTTTTGAGGACATATCAGAGCTGATCATGAGTTATTACTTCATTTGCTAAATGTTATTGCAGGTATTTCTGAAGGGAACAAAAAACCCTCACAAAACCCCAAAGCTTCCTTTGCTGAACTCTTTAAATAAGGAGTAATGAATAGATGATTCTGTCCGCAGTCAATGTATACGTTCACTCATTGGAAGACACAGATACTGACCTGGCATATACTTTGTCCCATACAGCAATAAGAACATGGATGTGTTTGCAATCCTAGGACAAAAGCCTATGAATACTAAAAGAGTAAAAGCTGCTTGTGTTGCATGTCAGAAAGATTCAGGTAATGGTGGCCACTGGACAGAACGTGGAAAAGGCTGTAGCAACAAGCCAACATATGTCACTTAAGAAAAAAACAAATTACCAGACCAGATCAGTTCAGCCAGCAATCTAGATTTAGATTTCTTATAGATGCTGAGCTCTCTTGTAGCAGTAGCTGCTGGTTGCAGACGCTCTCAGGTGCGGGTTGCTGCAGGACTTTCTGATCCTGATGTGACTGCTGTTAGATGTTTTGCATTCTTTTTTTTTCCCAGACAATAGCAAAGCTGTCTACTGAGCCACAGAGATGTTAGCTAAGAGGTTAGTTCAACCAACACTCCACAGTGCACTGCAGCCCATCTCAATAGTACCTGTAAAGAGATCAGCATTGTCTTCCATTCTGTACATAAGTACACACAGAATACCCATTGCATATAATACAAAATTATATTACTGTTCTCTGACTTCAAGGCATTTAATGGTTTGGGCTCAGGATACAAAAAAAGGTCATCATGCTGTAGAGTGAAGGGTGAAGATTACAGTTATGCGACAACTGTGATGCAGCAAAGTAGCATGGCAAGATTGAAATTCATCTGCAGTATTATAGAACATGTGCTTATATAGGCATTAAAAAGTAAATACATTAAGTCTGTATACATACACATCTATATGCATATGCACATATGAGTTCTCCTTGCAAAGTAGAAAAGATAAAGAAACAGGAATGAGCACAGCTAACTTGAAACACTTTTCAAAGGCGCCCATGTACTTTGGGTATTAGAACCACTTGAGAATCAGCCTGTAGAAGAGGGACTTAGAAACCTGAAGGTTAAACACATAGACAAGTCTAAATGCCCTCAGGTACTTGTAATATACTCGGTTAAAATAATAATGCTTTAACCAGGAAATATTCAATAGCTGATGAAACAGATCATTTCATTGTGAAGTGAACTTAATAAAAATGTTCTTTGAGAAGCTAATTGCCTCCTGGTAAATTGCTGTTTAAGTAAGACTTGCTGTTGCAAGAGCATTAATAACAGCATCAGTTGTTATTACACAGTCCCAGGGTTTTTAAGATTCCTAGTGTACTATATGTGATAAAGTATTATGCGGGTAGAATTCTTTTCCATACTGGATGGTGATGTGTATAACTATATTGTCCTTCGAGACTAGTTCGCATGCAGTTCCTGGTATCGCACTGTTCAGCAGCCTGCTGCAGATAAGAATGAGTGATGATGCCCTAGATTTTAATGGAAATTTTAGAGCATGTGCAGCAGTAGGGTGCAGTCTTCAGCAGAGAAAAACAAGCTGACTTGCAGGCATGAGGGGTCATCAAGAAAGATAAAGAAATAGGACATATACTCCAGGCTAGGAAAGACTTTTTAAAGGATATTATGGAAATGAGGAAAAATCAATTTAATTTTTATAATGTCATTCTATTTAACTTTAAAATACAAGGTCAAGGTACTGTGGTTTTTGTAATGACTAAAACTTGGGATGTTCTTTTTGTTGTAACCGTTGAACATTTATGTGGCAAAGACTGAATGTGACAAAGAATTGAATTTGGAAGCATCAGCATTAGGTAGCAGCTTCTCCCAAAACCACATTATAAATAAAGAGAAATTTGATAATCACTTTCATTTTCATTCTAGCAGTCAAATATCCTTAAGAAGCCTCTCTTTAAATTTAGCTTGATCCCCAAACAGTAATATATCTTGGCTTTATGTAAAGTCTATAAAAACTACATTAATCATGTAGTCGATCTGAAAACAGCTCTTTTACAATCAAATCTCAATGCTTTCTTTCTTAGTGAAACCCGATTTACCCATTAGATATGAGGCTTTACAATGTATGAGGTTTGTGATACTGTCAGAACTTTCTGAAATTATGATGAATAGGTCACATTTTTACTCCAAAACCTTATGCAAATATTTTCGCTTTAATGAGAAAGGATGACGCTGTACATCTCCTCCATAAGTACATAAAAATAAAAAGTGACTGGAAAATTTTCCAGATGGACTTATCTTAGAAGGGAGGGACAGCATAGATATGGGAAAACACTTTAATTTTTCTTTATTTTCTCTCTAAAGACAGAACAAATTCTTAATGAGTCTTAATGTTAAAAAAAAAAAAAGTGCAAGGTATGACGGTGAGTTGTGTTTCCAAAGAAATACATTTGCTCCCTGTCAAGTGTCTCGTAGAACCACCTGCACAAAAAGGCTAGTGTGATGGAAGCTGTTTTCAGCATCTCTAAGTAGTCCACAGTTTGTACTTGAGCCAATCAGTTTGCAGTTAGGTTGTCTATGTCTGCACTCTACTACAACTGTTGTTGCAACTGCCTAGTAGATTCATCTGGAGAGGCTTTAACAACATCTTTGTTTAATACCGGTTGCAGTTATTTAGTGTACCTAAGTCCTCCTGATAAGTCTAGTGAGTGAAGGGGTGTATTACCTTTTTTTCCTCCATTAAATCCACCTGTCTTTTGAAGCAACCACACTCCAAAGCCTAGTAATGATATCTATTCCATTCATTATAGGTTCTCTTGAGTACCTATAGTTTCTTAGGGGACTCTGTTTTCACATAGCTCTTATTTCAGCCAAAAATAGGTAGTACTAAGATAAGCAAGTTAACTCTAAGAAGTTGATCGGATGTTTTTCAAACATCCAGAAAGTTTTGAAATTTCACAGAATCTTATTGATTTTGATTCAATTCATCCTCTCTTCATCTTCAACCTCAGTATTGAGGTTGCGGTATAGATTTCTTGTATAATTAAAGGTGTAGGATTAGGGGATTGCTTGTGTGTTTAAGCACTGTCCCTAAAAACCTGTGAGCAGATTTAGAGTCACCTACTAAGAGACCACGCTTATGTGAAAGACAACTGATGTTAAGTAATGCTATCTTTTAAAATATTTTTTTAAATATTTAAATTCTAGGCTACTTCTTAGAAAATATTTTTGTGTTGATAATCTGGTGAATGCTAGGAAAATGAATGGGAATGGCTCAAAGATATGATAGTTATAAAGACAAAAATTAAGATGCATTTAATGGAGATAAAAAGTATCTCGGAGGTCTGAAAAATAAAAAAAAAAAAAGTTTAAAAAATTATGTACCTTGTTCATTTCTTTAGAAATGTGGCTGATAATATATATCAAAACAGTCTAGTAACAGGACAAGAGAGAAGTTTAAACTATTTAATAATAAGATTCAGAGATTAAAACTCTGTTTCTAAATTATCAATGGTAAATTTCTTTAAAATGTAGTTTAAACTTCAGAATTATATATTATTCTATGCAACACATTAAAATATTGGGTTCAAGGTAGCAATGCAAATGAGAAAGCAGCACAGATATACTTACTCTAAACACCTTTCCCAGAGAAGACAACAGGCCTGCATATGAGTTAACACTATGAGTCAGGAGTGTGAAAGATGTTCGCTTTTCATCTGTGTCCCAATTTTTTGTTCCTTGCTATATCTAGAATTTTCTCTGACATCAATGGAAAGAGGGGTTTGTTTTTCAAGCCTGATTTATTCATACTCTATTTTTAGCTCAGTTGAAGTCCTCTCAAAAGAGAGATCACAAATCTTGGCAAGAGTAAGAACCAAGAAAGCCAGTGAAAAGGGGATGACTGTACCATAGTGCTTTTATGTCTGGTGAGGATATTGTTCTTGCATTCCCTGGAAGATCCTTCCATGCTGCTAACAGATAAAGGTACAGCAATGGAAATGAAGTGTAAAAGAGAGTCTGATATTTAAAGACAGGAGAGATAGGGGTATGATTTTATAATTCAGTGTATTTTTTTCCATTTTCACCTAAAGTAAAGATAACTTGTCTTCTTCAGCTACCAAGTAACCTCTCTCTGATTCAGAATTATTCAAATGATTCAAAACCCAACACTTATTTAAACAGGGAAAAACAGCTCATTTGTCTTTGTTAGACTTAAAACTCTGAATTGCACTACATTTACAATGATTCAATGAGTAATTTTTTTTTCCCCCTTTGAGTGATCTAAGTAGAGGACTAACAATAGAATGCATATTTCTATGAGTAAAAGTTCCCCTTTTCTCTTACAAATTGTAAGAGTAATTTATAATAAGCACTTTCAAACAAGAAAACGGCAACAACACTGTCCTTGGTCTAGAATAGCTTTATGAAATACTGTTTTATATTTATAGATCTGTTTCTTACAATGTTCTCCTCTTAGGGTTCAAAACACTTAAAACACTTTTTGTATTTTAAGCACGATCTCTGTCTAAAGGCATTGTGTTGTCTAGTGCCTCTAGAGTATTTTGAAGAGTGTACATTATTTACAAAAGCTGTGTTCTCATTTAAAATCCCATTGCATTATGTGTGTTATCACTGACAACCCTTCTGGGAAGTATCCTTCTGCCATCATTCTGGTGTGGTTATTTACTCAGACAAATAGATAACTTCTTGATTCATCACTAGACGAATGAATTATGTAACTTCCGTTTTTGCAGATTTTCTGTGGACTAACACTTTACTTGTGATTAGTGTCAGGAAACAGGAAAGTTAAATAATTTTCAAAAAATGTTTTTTGTCATTTGTACTTCACATAATCCTCTTTAATTCTATACCCTTCAGAAAAAAAGGGAGTCTAGAATAAGGAAAATGGGGGTCTCATTCATCTGAAAGCTGTGACTAAATACTATTCTACCTTTTATTCTGTCTTGTGAATGTCCATTCACATAAAATAAACTGTGCAGGACCTCAGTGAATTCAGATTCTTCTCACTTCCATTTGCATGTACCTGTTTCTTTTCTCACCAGAACTCACTGAAGTTTCTTCCTATCCGAGGACTGATGTTATGTTCATAAGACGTTTTCATATTAAGGAGAGTAGAGTTTGAAAATCAGCAGTGTCCTTAATTGGGAAGTAATCAAGATTTAGAGCATATCTATCACGCAAAATGAAACATCTGTGATGCTTCAAGACCAGCTCTCATACAAACAAGTATATGCTTAGGTTATTCCCAAATGTTATGGCATGTAAAACAACAACAAAGAAAATCTCAGTGTAGGTTTTTAGCAATAACAATAGATCTAGTTTTGCTTTTAATTATACTCTTTGTTTCCTAGACTTCTGTCTAGTCATTGGGATAATGAATTTTACTTGTTGTCTTAATTTGTACAAACTCAGGAAATTTTTTGATGGGCTGGTGTTTATCCTGGTTTCCTATCTGTCTTTATGCAAAGAGATATTATTTACATCTCTTTCATGTGATTTGCTGTTTTCTGACACAGGGATTAATTAAAAGAGAACACTTTAATTTCACTCAAGGATATGTATATGAGAACCACAGATTTAATAATTATGATAGTTTAAGCATTTTCAGATGGCAGCTTCATAACAATTTTCTATTTTGAAACTATAACTCATGGTAGGAGATTTCTGTACAAAAAACTTCCCTATCTCCCCTGGAAAGCGGAGAGCAGACAAGCCACAAAGAGGTGACTTGTGAACCTTAGGCAAGCTACTTTCCTGCATGCCTCCCAAAAGTGTGAGCCTCATGCATAGATGAGTGCCCCCAGCCTCCCCAAGCACAGAGTGAGGGTCAGAGTTCTGCCCTAAGTGTTCCCCTCCCTCTTTTTTTTCTGATGCTGCTGAACTGGGAGGACTTGGAGGAATTTTTCAGCCCATTTTCCTTTGGAAATGGAACTTACGAGATTTCATTGTCTCTCCTCAGTCTCTCTATCTTTTGTAGCATGGTCTGTAATTATTTTTTAATTCACTGTTCAGTTTTAATCAAGTCAAGCGAAAGTAGAAATTCCCAAATAATTAAGTTCCTAGAAGCCTTAGAACATCAGTAGCTGGATAGGAGGACTCCGTGCTGGCACTCAGAGACAGAGAGAGAGAGAGAGAGAAAAGCAAGGGCCAAAAGTTAAGAGAAATGGAAGAGCTGGAGCTCTTCTAGTGAAAGAAATAAGAGAATAGAGGACAAGAAGAGCAAAAAACTGCATTATGTCCCTTTAGAGAATTATTTCAAGTTCGTTTGGGTTTTTTTCCTGCCTACCTTATGGCAGTTTAGTGTAGATGAGAGAGAAAGCCTGCAGGACAGGTTGGCAGTCATACAGATAGTGTGTTTCAAATTGTCGTGAGGTGTCTTATGCTGACACTTCTGTGTGTAGAGCAGTTCCTAGTAAGCCATGGTGGAGGTCTTCCCTGAGGAGCTGAAGAGTAGAGGAGGTTCTTAGTTCTGCTATAGCGATAAGATCTATTCCTCACCCTTCAAATCTTGCATGAGAGTAAAGCACTAACATTTTGAATATGGACTAAGAGAAATATGTGTCTGTTGACATGCATACATTAGGTTTTTAAATAAGGAAATATTATAAATTATTGCCAAATAGACCTTTGGGTTGTTTGGGTGGGGTTTTTTTTGGTTTTTTTTGTTTTTTTTCCTGTGCCCAGGCTTGTATACTCAGCCCTGTAGCTGCTACCAATTCTGCAGAAAAAAGCAGAAATAGAGAGTTGGATTTTATATCTAAACAAAAATTTTGCTAATTTATGTTAAGTTTAGGATTTCGTGGCCGAAGTTCTGCACAAGCTATATAATGTATACAGTGTATTAGACATGCAGCATTATGTGGATTAAAAAAAAATACTTTTTTTTTTTCTTTAACATTAAAAATGACCATGAAGCAGAATTATTTGCAATTAGAGAAATGGCTTGGTCAGAATTATTCAGGAAACTGTAAACACTTAATTCTGCCCCCAAAAATTCTGGAATATGCTAAGTACCATTTGTTCTCTTTTTTTTTTTTTTTTTTTTAATGGACAAAATCAGTTTTGAAGGCTGCAAAGAACATATAATTCAAGTTTTTTGTCCTGTTTTCTAGTGTTTTATTAAATTATTAGTAATATCTAATCTTACTGAACTTAAATGGATTTTAGTGATTTATTGACTGACTTTGAGAAAGTCTGTAGACTTTTTGTCATTCAGCTAGAAATCAATATATTAATTTTGAACCAGAATAAATTATTCTGCTATTGATAACCATATTCTCCTGCTGTGAGAAGTGCTGCAGTACAGAAAACTTTATTGGTTCTATTTGAGTAATCTCTAGTATAGTATTATTTCTGGTGACATATTTGTTTATTCTTACTATATTCTTTTTAGAATAGATATAAAATAAGCAGATAAAATAATTTCTATATGTGGACTCATTTTTAAACTAATTTTATGAGAGACTATTATGTGCTAGAAGATAGAACTCTTTTGTAGTAAAACTTTTCGCTTGGATTTTTTTTTTTTAGTTGAACTGAAGATTTCTGCCTGTCCCAGTTCTTTTATGAGATATAGTGTGCTTTTGTCATCTTATTATTATAAAACATAATAATTTAAATCATCTAAGGTCATATTGTCACTAAAAAATAATTTATTTATTTGAAAAGGAAGTATTTATTTAAAGCAAAATGAAATATGCTGATTGAAACTGTCTCAGCACAGAAATTAAGTGTAAAATTTAAGTTTAGAAATTTATTAATAAAACCAAATGAAGTCCACAAATTTCCCTAAATAAAACCATTTTTTTGTAAAACACAATGGTTTTCCTGTGTGTAGCACCCTGCAGATAAAATTAGAAGATAGTGATCAATGTTATCTTTCTATTATTATAACAGTTACAAACTGTATTCATGCTTTGTTAAAATAATCTAGTGTTAATATAATCTAGTATTAATATAGAATTGGTATATTGCTTTTATTCTCCCATAATACCACGGATAGTGATTGGATGTCGTAATAATGAGCTGTAAATGGCACTGGTTTAATTCTGCCTCATCTTTTCTAAACATGGAAAACTGTACTCATGGCTATGCTTAAATATTTAAGTTTTAGAAATTTTGAAGTTAGCAGACATTATACATTGTCCTTAGAAAGTGGAAAGGAGTCCAATTTTTACTTAATTCAGTATGCATTTTCCCCATGCAGAGTTACTTGACAGAGGTACAGGGTTTTTTTCCTCAAAACCACTTTGCTGGAACCTTGTTCAGAATATTACTGAGTGCCCTCAGTGTCCATGAGCCAGGGAAGCTGAACCTGTTAAACAATTTATAGCTTCACACTTCTGCTTCATATTTTTATGCGACAGACATACAAATTCTTCAACATTTGTATGCATCAGAACTCTAGTCAACTACCATAACCTTATTAAATATTTCAATGGAGAAAAAACATAAACAAGGTTGTTGTTTTTTTCCTTGTTTGTGTTTGTAACAAGTCTATGAAATAGTGACATATCTTCAGAAATAGTAGTAAAGTTTCCTGAATTATTATGCAGGCCAAGTTTTCTTGGCTTCCTGGCTCCCCATCGTTAGCCTAGCATTCCTCTGTTCTCAACACTTACTTCTCTCAGATCTGATGCAGCTATTTCAATATCACCTCTGGTTGAAGAGGTAAGAAGAGCCAAACTGAAGTTAATAATTTTCCAGCAGAGAGTACCTAGTGCCCATAAAAGTTATCACAGCTGATTTGATTTTAGCAGAATAATTTATTGCTGATAAAGTGGTTAATGTATTACTTTGTGCCAAAAAATAAAATAAAATATTTTAAGCCTTGATGTTTAAAACTCAGCATGCTTCTCTTCATCTAAAAGATCAGAATGCCAAGATGCATGTTTTCCACTGAAAGTAAATTTTCTAATAAACATATTGATTTGTGTTTTGGAAATGTGGTGCTGTACTGAGAAAAATATGTTAACATTAAATATGCAATGAACATCAGTTCCTGAAAGTCTTACTATGTTTATAATATCAACTACTTTGAAGCAGCTGATGAATTTAGCAATCAGAAATGAAATTATGGGAATATGTAAATCTGATATCCCTTGAGTAGCAACATTGGCATGCTTAGGAAAGCATTTTAATTAATAAAAGATCAGACCCCAAATGCTATAATTATGCTCTGAAGAAGGAACAAGATGGATACCCAGGTTAAGTCTATTAGATATTAAAGAAAATGGAGTGTAGCAGGGGTAGAGAAACACACCAGTGGTTGTTGTAGGAAGCAAAGTTAGTCCTTAAATTAATATAACTCGAATGATACAGAAACCTCTCTTTAGCACTGAAAGAGCTAAAGCAACAGCTCTGAGGAATCCAGAGTTAGTGGAGATATGAAAGGTAAAGGAAGGACCAGCAAAATCAAAACAGAATAAGAATGAAGATGAAATGATTGCGCTTACAAACTCGTTGGTTTGTTGTCTGTCCATCTCCACTGACATTCTCCCACCAGTTAATCTTGCTCAGAGGCTTGGGGCAAACACTGCCTTAATGGTGACAGGAGGAGGACAATTATTTCTGGCTACTAAAATCCTCCAGTAAATGATTCAAAAGGGATTTTTGGGTCTGTCTTAGGGTCAAGACAGTTGACTTTATGGTATATTATACTTGTAGTGCAAGGCAGGGAAATAACTTTTTCCTCTTCTTTTTCAGAAATGATTATTTCTGCTGCCTTGGCTTATTTTGTTTTATTTGTAAACTAATTGAAATTTCAAGCAATATTTGTGTTTTACCTATGTTATCTCATTGAACCAGTACCTGTGGTTTGTTCCTATCATTGTAATGCAAGGCCATAATGCAATGGTGTATAACAAGTAAATTAAGTGAGGCTGTACATGATGCTTAACACCATTTTAACTCCTTTGCACTTGAAGCTCTCAGTATGTAAACAGTTGCAAAGCTAAACAGGCTCATCCTCTTGCACATCACAGTAATTCTTCACAACTGGGAAGCCACTTTTGCAGGCTGGATATTGCCCAGAATACATTTATTCCTTTATGACTTGCTACAGTTACAGTCAAGTCAATGTACACTGACTGCTAGTCCAAATCTTTTTTTTTTTTTCCTTTCCTTTTTTTTTTTTTTTTCCTTACAAGCAGGCATGACATGATTATTGGTGGGTTCTTCTATCTTATCTGGTATGTGACTGATTTTGCACAGTTTTGAAGAATAAAAAAGTATCCAGAAACGTTTTTCATCCCTGACATTTTTTTTTTTTTTTTAATAGCAGTGATGCAGAACAAATATGCATGGATTTTCTGATTAAAAAAATGTATATACTCTTTTAACTTGTTTTAAAGTGAAGTGTAAAATATGTGGATGAAAACTCTGAAAGTGAAGGTTATATAAATAGTCTCCCAAATGCTTGAAAGGGGCAATGTCTGCAGCAGTTTGTCTGAAAGAAAAGCTATAAATGACCAGCACCAGAGAGTCTATATATATATATATATATATAGATTGTTCAATATTTCCAGTTTGCTACATTTATGTAATTGGTGTTTTTGTTGTTATAGCCAGAGGCACTGACAATTGACAATCTAGTAATTTCAAAAGAAAGAGGTAACATATGACAGCTTAAATACCATGATTGAAAGAAAAACAGGATGCTGAGGAACATGTATTATTCCAGTGCTGCTGAGTTAAAGACTAGGTGTGGTACTTTCAACGTATAGATTCCATAGGAAAGCAAATTGTTCTGTAGTTTTTGAAGCATAGGAGATATAAAGGAAATAACTTGGCTTATGCACAGGTAAGGATATTTCTGTAAGAATCAGGAAAAGCTGTGAAATCATAGAAATGTAATAACTATCTGCTCTTATTTTTTAAAAAAAATCAATTGATTTAAATATGGTAGAAAAATGAAGAACTATGTTCACATTGAGTCAGAATAAAATAAGAATAAAATCACTTATTTAGCTAAAAAAGTTGGCCTGATATTAAGGTAATTCCATCAGCATTACTGATGTCCTTGAAAACTTAAGAATAAGCTATGTTTGAAGAAACTAGGCCACATTGTTATTTTTAATGTACTGGGACCTATTATGTGAGTAGTTTGAGTTGTGATAGCTGGAAAGAGATTGAAGACGGAGCATGCAATTTTTCTTACCGTTGACATTGTTTTCTCAGTTGTAGCTTTGCAGAGCAGGTAAAATTTCAAAATGTTGTAAATATCAGAAATTGCAAATTAAACATGATATCAAATGAGGCCATAGTCCCAACTTAGTACCATTATGTGTATAGGTAAGTGGAAAAGTTGACAGAGGCTTGTCTTTACATTTTGGTGCTATGGTAATGTGGAAATTAATATATTTCAGTGGCATACACGTGTTACAAAATCAGTGACTAAGTTTTTGGACTTACAGTTCATTTTTATGTATTTAACCTGAAGCATTATAGTTTAGTGTTCAGTAGCAGTGGAGTTGTTGCAGAAAAAAAAAGTCTGCTCTTTCTCCCTGCAGTATTTCTAAATCAGTTCTAAAATTAAATGGAATTAATATAATACCAATAAGAAGCAACTGTGTAATTTGGGTTAGAAACACAAAATAGTCCTCTGGTCATGCACTTGACAGTTTAGTACTGAAATGACTTTAATCACAACTTTGTGTAACATTAGAAAGGGATGTGAAATGTAAATTTAAAGGAATATGGCCCATTTTAACAATTACATCTCACTGGAAATAAAGGGAAAGCGATGCACTTTTTTTCTTTTTTTTTTTTTTTTTTTTAATGTATCCCCTGGTTAATATCTTTATAAAACCACAAGGAGTTAGTTTGATTGCAAAGTGTCAGCATTTGGAGACAATACTGTTTATCTATATGATTTTAAAGAAATGTCTAAATTACCAAGGTCAGCTCTCATCTGAACCAATGATGTATCTTTTCTCAATGCTTCCAAGGCCCAGAGTGCGCTTTGTAACTTTTTGTCCAGGCAAGGATATAGGAAAGCAAAGACAAAAATGTAATGCACAGATTTTCGACACATCTTTGGGCAGGGGTGGGAGGCAGCTTTTAGAACTGTAATTACTCAGTGATTGCACTCAAAAAGGTCTTCAACAGCCAATATCAAGTTATTCTAAGCTCCAAGTTGGAACATTATGAGGAGCAAGGAAACAGACAAAGTTGATTAAAATAGGTTTAAACAAAATAGGTTTATTTCAGTAGGTATACATGATGGAAAACTTCAGTTTGCAAGTCTTGACTTCCTCTTTCCTTTCTTACCCCTGTCTATTTAAAGGTATGAGAAATTTACACTAGAGGAAGAGACAAATTCAGGTTAACTTATTTTTATTACAGTGAACAAAGAATCAGACAAAACTTTTGCTTGATCTTTTCATAAAACAGATTGTCACCTTGGTGAAATTCGTAGCAGCAAGTCCTACCGGGTGACATCTGCCTCTCAAGAGCTAATTATGAAGGAAAATTCATTAAGTATCAGTAAGAGGAACTGGAGATGCATTTTGAATTGTAGTTGGCAGGAGCATAGGCAGCAGTGACAGGAACTTGGAATTACTGTAGCAAGCTGAAGTATGAAGTTACTCGGCTATTAAAGTATAGTAAACAACTGCTTTTTGAAGGATAGTGGGCTAGACTGACAAATTTGTATAGGTAAAATACAGGAATTTCAGCATTTATGGCTTGTTTTGTAAAGGACAAATTTGTCATTTTCTAGAAGGAAGGGATGCAGTCAAGGGGTAAAATTGGGAAGATCTTAAAACTTTCAAACAAATCTGTGACTCCTTCTGATTAAAAGCTTTTAGCAGAATATGAGAAGTTGTATATCCATTTTAATTTGTTAAAATATACAAATGTGGAGTTACATTGTACCCATGTTTCTTTGTGTACAGTAGCAGTCATGGACAGCCAGCAGTACATCTGGGGCAACATTGGGCATTGTGGTTTTCTAATTAAACAGCAACAAAATATAGAAAAAATAAATAATATACAAAGCAGGATGGAATAGTAATTTCTTAAGTCTCTCCAGCTCAGCAGTTTGCATACCAAATCAAGCAAAATTTTTATATGTTTTATAGACTATTTATATAAACTCTTGCTTACACCACAAGTGATTCTTTTAACAATTTTGGTTAAAGTGAGAATAAAATCTCATTGTTATTTCAAAGTATTTATTTTTTACTCAGAAAAGAAGCCAGTAGTAATTTTCTTTTTCTTTGATTTCTCATGTACAAACCCGGTACAAGTGACAAAATGCACCCAGTTCTGCTTTACAGGTAGAATCTACCCAGAGCCCACTGTTAACTCTTCCAAGTGCTGCTCTTTTCACAGTAAAGAGTTTGGTAGTAATATTCAAATGAAAATAATTCCTATAATTTATGTTAAGAAGACAACACTTTGCTTTAAATATTGCTTTCAGTTTTTTACTGGTTTTTTTTTGCCTCTTGCATCTCCATCAGCTGCCCTGAGATTCCGTAATTCATAATAATAACACAATAACAAGCATAATGTTGACAAAGCAATGAAGATTGCATAGATGCTTATAACAAAACAGCTGGGAAACAGCATATACTTTTTGTTAATTGTTTTAATCCTAACAAAGTGCCAGTAATGTGTCTCCAGATTAAATCAATGTGATTTAACTGCCTGGAAAATTAATTTCTTCCTTATTTCTAATAGAATCTTGAGCAGAGGACATATTCTTAATGGATAAATTCATTCTGGTAACCAAATGTTAGCAAATTGTTTTGGGAATAGTTTTCCATCAAATGTTTTCACAGTTCTCTGATTTACATTGTTGTGTCTGGGTAGACATTCTTATGTCAACCTTATGCTTTTTTATACAATTTAAGGAAGAAGAAAAATTTATGTAAATGACTGAATAATAGCACATTAATGTCAAATTCAAGACTATGGATTTCTTAAAATGCTGCATAGAACCTTTACAAACTTTTAGGATCTGTAGCTTACCCCAAATTAAGGTAATATAATATGTTTTTCTTTAAAAATTTTGTGCCAGCTAGTGTCTCTGACCGAAATTAGCTCATTTGTTGTAATTCTTCGTGTGCTACAAGGCCATTTATTGTTAAGCACATTTGTCTAGTACAATGAAAAGGGGAAAGTGCTGGTAAGATTGCTCATAGAATAGGTTCTGGTTAAGTTTAACAGTGAATTGCTATTTCATTAAATGACAAGAGGAAATGAGTTTGTAGAAAGAGTTGCGTGATATATATACAAATTAACTAAGAAATAAGCAAGTCAAAGAAATTATGGTACCCACCTACATAAGTAGGTAAGGACTCTGATTAATGTTTAATTTACATAATACGGGGAAAGCAATCCAACTGGTTAACTTCAAATCATCATCCACTTTTCATTTTCACTATTTTAATTAGTACCGGGAGTCTATCTTAATCAATAATATATCTTTTTGCCATATTGCCTGATCAGTTGTCAAAAGCATTGTGAAAAGCATCAGGAAAAAAAGGTGACAACTAGAAATGTGATGGTTTAATGTAACTGAAATTCATTGTCAAATTGTTTAATCAGTAATATAAATTATTTTTCTTTTTGTCTGCAAAAGTTTAATCATAATTCCTCAGGAAAAAAAAAAAATAACTTTTCATTACATTGATTATAGTAGATTAATCAAATGTGTAGTATTTCTACCACAACATAGATATTGAACCACTCATGTGTCCATTAAAAAAAAAAAAAACAAAACCAAACCTACTGATGTTTCAAATTAAAAAATTCTGTCAAACTAAAGTAGCATAACTTTTTAAAATTACATATTGTTTATACAGTAGATGCAATTGTTTGATGTAGGATTGGATTTGACAAAATGTTTTTGTTAGTTTTATTTGTTCTTGGCAAAATAAGGTTACTGGTAGCTGTCTAAACCAAGAAGACAGCACAGTCAGGGCTTTGAAAACAGAATCAAATGTCAGTGAGGAACCCTTTTGGTGAGCATATTGTTCACATTCATTTTGTTAGCTAGATAAAATACCGTGATTGAATCAACAGGGATACGTTGCTGCTTTTCAGATGCTTGTGTTACAGGGTGATTCACAATGAATCAGACTGCTCCACACAAAGTACAGATGTCTTTAGGTATCCCAAACTGTTATCTACTAGACCTTGAGACATAAAAGTGTTTCTAAAGTCCATGTGCACAGTTGTGCGGAAATGTGTGCAATGTGACTTTTAGATATCATTAAACTGAGCATCACTTTGTGCCCTGGCTTCAAGGCATACACTGATCGTCCCTATTCATGAGAACGTTCCTTTAACTCCTTGAATGATTCAGTTTCATAAGATTAAACGTATTATGGAAAGAAGATTAAAAGAGAAAGAGTGGTATAACAGTGAAAGCAAACTTAAATGTGCAGAAGTCCATAAGCAGAAGGATGGCAACCTCCAGAACACAAAATACTTCTGTTTCTAGTGATGTGCCACCAGCTTGTGAATAGGACTAGCTCTAGGATCACCAAAATTGCAATTTTTTATTGACTTTTGGTTGTATTTAGGGCAAGTCAAGCCACAGGACTCACTGGGAGAGGATAAAAAAGAAAAAAAAATAGAATGAGAAATAAGTGACAATGAAGAGTAAAACCACTAAATAATTCAACTGAAAATAATAAAAGGAAAAGCAGCATGGGAAGAAAATTTAAAAAAAAGAGGAGAGGGAAGAACGAAAATGTATATTAGTGTTAGATATTCTTGTTCTCTTTCTCCCTTTTTCAGGGATTGCCACCTCATATTTAGGATATGAACTGAAAGCCATTACTAAGATGATATTAAGAATGCCTGTAGATTTAGGGTCCCTCAGACCTTTAATTTTCCTATAAAAGCAACATATTGTGTATTTGGAAAGTATTTTATAAAGAATAACAGTGCTACTAACATCTTTGTTAACTTTGTCACATGCAGTTGTGATTTGTTTATTAGTATTAACTATACTGTATAATTATCTCAAGAACAACTTTACAAATCACAGAACTGCTAATATTTATTCAGAAACCTCTGAATAGAGGTGCAACTGAAATAGTGTACTACATAGGTTTGAGGAGGTCAGAAGTAATGCTGAAAGTGTCACATTAAGAAATTTTGCTTTTTCTTCTTTTTTTTTTTCCCATTTCATTTTTAAAAATATCATAAAGCAGCTGCTCTTTTGTTGACACCAAGCAGTTGCTTCTGGGAAAGTACAAGTGAGAGCAAAACTGAAAACCAATAGTGAACTAGGCCAGAGTTTTCAAGCTGATTATGGACAGAGGCCCCTGATGTTGCAGAAACAGCCCTATTGACTTTGGTGAGGATTTTTCCCTATGTTTACCCCATATGGGTGTTTTTTGCTTCTGTTCCACTTGGAAGTTTTCTGAAACAGTGTGCACAATTTCTCATTTTAGGTAAATCTTGGAAAATAAAAAGAAACTAATTGAAGCAAAGAAGCATAATATAAATATCTTGGCAGTTTTAATTTATCATACAAAATTAGTTGAGGTCCTTATCAAAGTGTAAAACTATCTGTATGAAAGGTAGAAGTCCTTTAATATACTGCTTTTGCAATGTTTAGTCTGAGAGAATATTTAAACCTTACTTTAACTGTATGTCACTCCCTGCTTACTTATGCTTGGGAATCACAAGGAAGAAAAATCAAAGTGATGGGTATTTATATTATCATCTACTTTTCTTAGTAGCTAAAAATGCAACATGCTGAAAACATGAAGTACATAGAAATATCTGCATTCTACTCAAAATTGTGATTAGCTCTGTGTGGATGAATATGATGAGATCTTGTCTTTTCAGAGTTGTTTTATTTTTAATATTATCTAAACATTTCATTTTTAATTATGTTTGTTTGCTCACTCTGTTCTAGTAGTGATTAGAAACTGTATGATTGCAAGTATAAGTATCTCGAATGGCCTTCTGAGTAAGCTGTGAATCCAAAGGGCAATGTGCCCTTTTGCTTTGCCATTTCTGTACGAAGGGGTGGAATGTCAAGTGAAACTACAAGAAGCAGATTCAATGTCAGTGTTCCTTCTGTAGCACCGTATACTGAAAGGTCATGGAAGGCAACCCCTTGCAGGCTCCCAGCACCTTGCCCTCATGCAGGTGTGTGGCAAGGATAGAGAGGGAATGAGTAGGAAACTATAGCTGTTGACAAGTTTTAAATACTAAGTTCATACTAAGTTGTGAACGGCATCTTGGTGGTTCATAGCTCTAGGATGAGTGTGTGAAAATATGACTTTCAGCAAAATAGTTAAAAACACTTTGTCTACTTTATACAAAAATACTGGTTTGCTGTGATGTGTGCAGTACCCAGTATCAAGAACAATCTGCTTTTTCTTAAGCTGTGGAATCTAGACAACCTTCATCAGTGCATGTGTTTCAGTTTAATCATGTGAAGAGTGTCAAATGCATAAAGCACTCGGGGAAAAAATAATCTCAAATTAGGTTCTTTATGGTGATCTGAAATCCAGATGGCCAGAAGCTTTCTCTCATGTTCTGGTGGAAGTTCACACTTCCTACGCATCCTGCATGAGGTTCCCATTTCAGCATTAGGGATCATAATTTGAAAGACCATCTCTGCCACTGCATTATTTTATTTTTTTACTTTGTAAGTAAGGCCTATTGCAATGCCACAGGACAAATCAGAAAACTCCCTTTGTTAATTTTGTGTCAATTGAAATAAATGTGGAAATTATACAATATTTGCTATATTATTTTTTGTGTGTATACAGGGGAAGGAGAGAACTGATGTAAGATACTATGAATGCAGGAAGAGGGCTCAGTAAGAATGTATAAATGGGCTTTTAATTAGCATTTTACTTTGTAATGGTACCCTGACTGGTGACTACTTCTGTCATTTAGAAAAGCTGGAGCAAAGATAACCTCTAATTTCTTCAAATTTTAATTCTAAAAACTTTGGACTTTGAGAAGTAGAATTTCCCTTCTTTGATCTCCTTTCCTTGATCTCCTATTCCGAATGAACTGTCCTACTGACTACAAGTAGAAGTTGTGTTCTAAGTTATTTTTTCTGTAAGTGGTATGGATCTTAAGTTCATACAGGTGCAAGCAATAGCACAATTGTTTCAGGTGCCTTGCTGGAAATAATCCACTTACTGTGCTATATTTTTCCTTAAACTGTACATCTTATTGTTATGATTTACATATGTAATGCTCCCTACTGCATAATGCAAAAATTTTAGTGCTAAAATCAATGTGAAATACAGTGAATGTATACAAAAACTAAATATTAATTTTAAGCTAGGCCTGTAGCAATAGGACAAGGGGAAATGGTTTTAAACTGAAAGCGGGTACATTTAGACTAGATGTAAGGAAGCCTGAGGGTGAAACACTGGCACAATGAAACAAGGTCAGGCTGGACAAGGTTCTGAGCACCCTGACCTAGTGGAAGATGTCCCTGCCCATGGTAGGGGGTTTGGACTAGATGACCTTGAAAGGTCCCATTCTATGATTATATAATCTCATGCCTGAAGATCTAATGGAAAGATATATTAAAAATGCATAAGTAATAGTTATGGTCACCTTTTACATTCCTGAAAGTGATATCCTGCCAGTTTTAACCAGTTAATGGATGAATTTAATTTAATGCTTATATGCAGATTTCCTAACTTGCTCTGTAATTAATGTTATGCATTGAGAAAGAGAAAACAAGCATATAATGTTGTTCCAGAGTATGATATGCTAGAATACATTATTTCTTTGAGAAAAGGTAGATTCAGCATTTTACTTGAAAGCTCTTATATGTAGATAGGATTCAGATACACTTCGTGAGATTGTGAAAACCTATCATAAGTATGAATCTCATTGTAGATTTTTGAAATTATTTCAGTTTCTGCTTATTTTAGCAGAAAACTGTTGAAAATTATTTTACGCTTCCCTGCTTTTATGTTTTGAGGAATTCAAGGAAAAAATTATTCATGCTCTACTGATGATTAAAAATGTGAAAAAAAAAATATTTCCTTATTTATAAATATGATCTTTCTTAAACAGGCATACAATGTTAAAATCTAAGCTACAGGTTCAGGACTGTGTTGGTTTTAAACATGAGGGTAAGGTAAGATAAACTTTTAATGACAAAAGATGTAGAAAATGCAGCACAATGCATTTAGTAAAACTTGAAAAGTGGTCCATCTTCATTATCCTTTGGTAGTTTTTCATTTTGTTGTTTAAGTAGAAACAATGTAAGTAATACTTTTCCTTAAAAGTGTAATCCCCCCCAATGCTGCCAAAAATCCTCCAAACAGCCACAAGGGAATGGATTATCACACTTCGTGCAACTGGAGACAAACATGTTCTTTAATGGAATCAGGAGGAGTACTTCAAACAGTCTTTGCTTTCTCAACATCGCTTATTTGTGTTGATAGCTGATAGGAACTCCAAACACTATGTACTTTAAATTTTACAATGCTTTGTAGGCTCTTAAATAAACATAGTGTATACCTTTGGGGGAGTAGAAGTAAATTTCTTCACAAGTTTTTCTTATTAATTGATCTGCAGAATCTTACTGTAAGCATCTCTAGCAGACAAGAATACAGAGGATAAAAGGCTGTAGGGATGCACTGAAAGGTATTTGGTGCAAAAATATGAGAGTTATCTTTCTGTCTACTTGCGTTTGGATTTTTCATTTGGAATTCAGAGGAGAGCAAAAAGTTTCACCTCTTTCCATCTGGCCAGTATGTGATGAAGCATTTTGTTTCATACTTGACATATTTATGAATACGTGTATGTGGTGGATATTTTGCAGGAGCTTCAGGATGGCATTGGACAACAGCAAACTGTTGTCAAAACATTGAACATAACTGGTGAAGAGATTATAGAGCAGTCATCAACAGCAGATGCAAAGGTGCTGAAGGAACAACTGGAAAGTTTGAATACCCGGTGGCAGGAGATCTGCAGACAGCTGGTAGAGAAAAAGAAGAGGTAGGTTAAAAGAGAGAAAAAATGTTGTGAAATTATTTTTTGTTATTTTAGATATGCTTCTGACTTAAATGGTCAAAGGAGCTCTCAACTTCCAGAGTTTTTATACTCATAAATAATTATCACTGATTAAATTTAACATCCACGACCAATTTTTAAGTTTTCTTTTCTACCTATTCCTGTCACTGACCACCACTCCCTCCCATATTCTACATTTTTATAATTCCACTCACAATGCTTGGAAAAAAAACCCCCACGTTATTGCTTGATTAAAAGTAGAACAGATTGGTGGTTCATTTATGGAATTTACAGTTAATTTAATATCTTTCTATTTGATAGTATGTTATCACAATATATCTCTGTAGTACTAATAATACCTTAGGTAATTGATACAGTTAATCCTAATCTAATTCATTTCTCATCATTAATGCCATTAACACCTGCATTTCATAGGTTGGATAAAAGTAATATATTTGTTAATTTAATTATATTTGTAAGCACTTTTGGATCAATTTGTTTTTCTCTTGCAGTCACAGGAAGCTAGAGCATTTGAGTTACAGATAATACAAAAATTATTTTACTCCTTTAAAAACAATTTCCAATTGAAAAAAAAATTAAATATTTTTGTTTCTATTTATATTAAGTTTTATAAAAGCTTGAGTTCTTAACTTAGATGGTAGGCCTAAACTTGTACGATATGCTGCTTTAAAATACAGTCACTGGCATAGCTTTCTTCATGCATGTTTTTAAAAAACAGAAAACAAAATATTCCTTATAGAAATACATTGATGAGTTCTAGAGGATTGGTAGGAGAACTAGTAGTGTGCAGCGGTTTTGTTACTTCTGACCTGTTGTGGTTTGGTTGGGTTTTTGTTTGTTTGTTTGTTTTGGTTTAGAGCCATGGGGGGTAAAAGCTTTGAAAATGTTTGCTGGAATGGTAAGGAAGTGTCCTGAAAGGTTTTTGTTCAGTTTAATCATGACTAAAGTTTCACTTAAAACGTGTTAAAAGAAGGAGATGCAACAAGTAAGTTACAGCTGTCAGAAGCTACAGGGTGCTTTAAACCTTTATTTCTGTTATATTTCCACATGTTGATGGTAATGCTGCTTCTTACACAGGGGAGTCCTTGGCCTTTATGTCTCACGCTAAAAGCTGTTCTTTTGTACAATGGAAACCCATCTGTGTTTCCAAGCCTTAACTTGTTATGTAAGTGCTAACACTTACAAAACAATAACACATCATTTTAATAGTCCTGTAAAGCTGCTACAGCAACACAGAAGAAAGAGATTGGTGGTTGAGCTTTGTCTGAGAGTATGAAATATGTTCCAGTTCTGGTAAAGATTGGTATTGTACTTTCCTTCATTTATCAATAGGAATGTGTGTCTGAATTTTGTTTTGTCTCAAGGCATTGTTGGCAGTATATAGAATTTCTTGGCACATTCTATATTTTAAGGAAGCCTAGGATCTGTGAAATGGAAATAATATAGTTATTTTCCCTAGATGAAGGATGTTAAACACTTTCACATGCATTCCTCCTTTTAATTTATTTGGTTTTGTGTTAGATTTTTGTGTGCGTGTAGGGGGCTGCTTTTTTCTGCTAGTGGAGGAAGGGCCACCTTGTGAGAGCGAAAAGCTCCCCTTGTTCCAAGGTGGGGACCCCCCAGCCCAGGCTGGGCTAATGAGTGCTAGAGAAATGCTTCTGCAAATCCATATTTGTGAGGGGAAGGACTGTCCTGAAAAGAATTAGGTGTGGTACCTGGAGGAGAGACCATTGACCTGAACAAAATATGACCAATGGCCTAAACAAAGGACAGACAGACACAGAGAGAGCTTGGTTGCCAGAGGAAAGAGGAGGAGGGGGAAAGACAGAGACCCACGCTCAGTTCTACCTATGGAGTAGGAGAAGACAAAGTCCCCTGCAGCCCATGGAGGTTCAGTGGTAGAGCAGAGACCCACATGTAGGCCATAGAGGACTCCATGCTGGAGCAGAGGAGCTGAGCCTGAGGGCAGTTGTGACTGGAATTGGGACCCTGAGAGTCGCTCCCTGCCAGACCGGGGGTAGACACCCAGAGTGGGGGGTGAGTCTGCAGCCTGTGGATGTCCCCATGCTGGAGCAAGAAGCTGAGCCTGAAGAGGTCTGTGACTCCATGGGAAGCTTGCTCAGGAACATCTTGTTCCTGGACTTTCATGCTGGGAAGAGCAGCAGAGGTGAACTGACTGAACCCCCATTCCCTGTCCCCTGTGAAGCTTGTGGGGGGAGGTAGAGAAATCGGGAGCAAAGAGATTTGAGCCCGGGAAGAAGGGAGGGGTAGGGGGAGGTGTTTTAAGATGTGTTTTTTATGTCTACTCAGATGATTTGCAATTGATTAAATTTATTTTTCTTCCCCAAGTTGAGGGGAACTGGTGAGTGAGCCATCCCTGTTCTTCATTCCTAATTCCATGCCCCCTTTGTTGTGTCTCCCATCCCATCTCACTGGGTGTGGGGAGTGAGTGCAGGACCACGTGGTCCCACTGTGGGTCAAACTATCACGGGTTTATTGACCAGTTGTTTTATTTTCCTCTAGAATGCCAGCTCATGTAATTTTGAGGACAATGACTACAGAGACCTCAGTTAGTGAACTCTGTATGAATAAATGCATCACTATAGAAGGAATACAGATAGTACTGTGTTAAACTGTTATAAATGCTTTTGATGTACTGTAGTGAGACCTATGTACATCAGGATGGAGGAGATTGCACTTCTATTCATCGCCTGGTCTTCCTGGCTGCATCAGAGCTAGGGAATACTTTTTGTTTCCAGATCTTGGAAACAGCTCCTACCCTCAGTACCCTCTTTTTCTTCTTTCCTTCACCTATTCACTATCACAGATTGGATTTTCAAAGGAAAAACCTACTTGACAGGAATACATGCTGTGTTCTACCTAGGTCTCAATTATTGATCATCCTAGGCATGAAAAGACCGTAGGCTTATCTACTGCAGTGTTCATAGAGCCTTGATGTAATGGTATTTTAATCTCTTCTATGCTTTGGCATCTTTTAGTTGTTCATTAGTTGTCCTAATTTGGTTTGAGATAAAGTCAGGTTCTCTCCTTTTAGGACTTGAAACCCATGTCACTAAAAGTGTCTTAATTTTTCCTTAAGAAAAAAGCATGGGGCAAACAAGAAAAGTTGAAGGAAGTGAATTCCACTTGCAGTCCAGAAGAGCTAATGTAGTCACTGCATTGTCCATTGTGTTTCTACTATGGCAAATTTATTTAAGTATCTCAGTGTATTATAAATTATAATAGACCTGAGCAAATTAAAATATTTTAACTTCTCTTTTTCAGAGTAGCTTTAGTAGACTGTTTTCCAAACAAACTCCTAAGCCAGTATGCATATATTTTGGATCACTTAAGGTTTAATAGTCTTTTAATATTTCTCTATCTTTCCTAAAAATTAAAATGCTCATAGTTAAAAGAATTTTATGTTTATGAAGGGGATTCAAATATTTTTGTTTAAGTCAATTTGAAGAATGACAAAACAGAAAAGCATTTTAAAACCATAATGGAAGAGGGTGATGTTGAAGGGAGAGCATACTGGGTAGACTACATTTTCATTTAATAATTTAAAAGAAAAATAAAGTAGATACTAACATTTAGAATCTTCTACAAATCAGGAAAGGAAACTGATTCTGATTTCATTAATACATTTTATGTTTCATTCTTTGTAGTCAATACATTGTGCTCTGTTTTGAAAGCTAATTCTCAGTAGCTCAAACAGAGGAGTAGTGATCTATTGAAATTTTGTTTTCTATTAAATTTCTTGGCTCAGCAGATCTCAGGATAAAGGAAGTGGGAAGAAATTAGCAATTGAATGGATTCCAGAAATGAAATCTTAGTGATTTCTAATTCAAGTGTAATGTTGCTAAGCATTATTTAAATGGCAAGGAAATTTTATATATATTGTAAAGTCTATTTTGCTATTGCTTACCAAGATGAAAGAAATTGGTTTTGATAATCCTGCAGTTCACAGATGGGGCACAGACACTCCATTTTGGACATATTTCTCAAGCCAAATTCAAACACATGCTTCATTTAGAGGGAAGGAAAAAAAGGATTATGAGGTAACAGAAACCAATGTAGATATTTTTGTAAGGTGCATGAATATGAGAATTTAGTTGGAGACAGGAGGTGGATGGTGACATTTCCAAGGATGCCAATGAGTTTAAGCTCTCTAAGGTAGTCAAAAGCTGAGCTGATAGTGGGAAACTCCAAAACTAAGCAGATGGGCAACAAGTGGCAGATGGTCTTCATCACAGACAACTCTAAGGTAATAAATATTTCAGAGAAACAGTCTATATCATGCTTACATGATGCTGAGCTTGCAAATGGCAGTTACAACTCAAGACAGTGTTCTTGGCATTATCACTGACAGTGTTTGCAGGCTCATATGGAGAGACAGCAAAAAAAGCCATAAATTTTTGGGCAACATCAGTAAGGGTACTGAGAACAAAACAAAAAAAGTATTTTGCTGCCATCAAACACTGTGGTATGATCATGTCAAGTACTGCGTGCAGATCTGCTCTCTGCATGTCCAAAGGTAATAATGGACTTAAAGAAAGTATACATGATGGAAGGCAACTGAAATGAGCCAGGGTCGAAGTGGCATAGTTGTGTGGAGAGACTAAGCAGCTGGGGATCTTCAATGTGGAGAGAAGTCTTGGCAGTGATATGACTTGAGATCAACGTGGTGGATAAACTGAATGTGGAACAACATATTATTCACCTAATTCCTCAATACCAGAAGTAAAGGGTACTTGTTGAAACTGTAAGAGAAAGTAAAATCAATTTTAAAATTGCTGGCAGGTTTAATGAACAAGAATTATTTGGGCCATAAAAGGACAATTTAATTAAAACCAGAAAAGAAAACAAACCAAATCTCAAAATAATGAGTACCCTGTAGTGCTCTTCAGTAAAAATAAGCTGTTTTTAAGTTTTAAAAGGTCAAATACTGATCCTAAGCAAAGCCCAGACTTAAAATTGGCTTTGAATCTACTTTCCTTGGTACTGAAGATCAAGAGGTTATGCCTGAGTTATGTTTGCATAGGATGTTATCTTTCATTTGCCTTTATCAAAGAATTTCAAAGCTGTAGAAGTTTGAATTCAGTGTTTAATGTTTCTGTATCTTGCAGTTTAATCCATCCAGCTAAGAATTAGGTGAAAACGTAATTTTAGCACATCTGGTCATTTTATCTTACTGCAAACTTTGCAAGAGACCAGGCAATTGAACAAAGTGAAACTTGTTTGAAAGTCTGATACACTGATTTATTTATTTATTAATTTGATTGACTTTTTGTTAGCCTTTTGCTGCAAGTGGCTTATTTGGAGAAGTTTGAGTTTGTAATAATCTGGAAGAGTGTTACTCAGGCTGAAAGGAAGACTTTGGAGACTAGGGGAAGTTGCAATGGCCCCTTGAATAGATGCTACTAACCCCAGACAAAAGAGAGGGAAAAAAAATGGTCTATTTCTTCCTCTTCATACTCCAGCAATATTTTTGAATAAAAAATCAGAAGATCTCTCTGAGTTTTTGTCCCGAGTTGCATCAGGCCATGTTACGCTGTGCATGATGTCTGTGCTGAGTCATGCCACTGGGACACAGTTTTGGATGACTTAAGGAGGCAGTGGCTTGCCATCAGGGCACTTGTGTGCACTCAAGTGCCTGGGTTGTGGCAAGCCCCAGGGCTGAGGTTGCAGCATGGTGCTGTGTCATCATTCCT
>NW_010286549.1:30734-36599 GCF_000700745.2 Antrostomus carolinensis
GCAGGAACACATGGGCCAGGCAGAGCTAGTCAAGGGAATATGCATCAGGAGGAAAAGCAACATCTCACATAGGAGCTTGATAAGGTGAAGGCTCATAACTGGTGTTGCTGATAGTGTTATAACACTGGTGCTGGCTAGTCTTTGTATTTTCCATCTTGATTTTTTTTTTTTTTTTTTTTTTTTTTGTGTGTGTGTAATTTTTGAAAACGAGTGTCCAGGAATTAGAGTCCTTTGCTGTTTCAGAAGTAGTCAGTTTGGGGTTTTTTTAATCATCACAATCTGACATTTCTTAAAAATTGGGTTCTGTTGAATGGAAAGGAATTTTTCATTATTTTAGTTGCAAATAGATTTGCATTTTTAATGAGCTTGAACCTGCAGACTGTCTGTTCAGATCTCTACTCAAGCGAGTTTGAAATAATTATGGAAAGAATGACGGAACAAAGGCTGTTTACCAGAATACTTTCAAATACTTTTCTGGATGCAAAACCACAATATTTCTGTTCTAAATAATTAAAAAAAAAAAAAAAGTAAATAGACTTTTTAATATTTTTCATACCTTACCTTCATTAAAGTATTATCTTTTTTGCTATAACACACTAGCTACCAGTGATAGGTTTCATTCAATCAGAATATTGAAGGCTGTGATTATCTTCTCATTGCAATTTAAAAGCTGGTTTAGGATGAAGAGATTTCATGACAGTTAAGTCAATAAATATATTTTTTGTTTACAACATAAAATTAGTTACATACTGAATTTTCTGAATTTTCTTTTTCTGACTGTTCAGATTTCTTACAGTAAATCACTAGAAAAGAATAATTCTAGTATAAATTTTTGTGTTGTTTACAAGTAGTGTGCTAAACTTCTTACCGTTTAGTATTTACATCTGACTTTTCTAAAGTTTCTGTAATATTTTTAATTTAAATTATTTTATTTAAAGTTCCTTACCCAAATGAAGCATATTTGCACATTCCTTAGAAAAAGGAAAAAAAAAAAAATCATTCTCTCTTAGTAAATATTTTCTCTAAACTGTCAAGTTACTATTTTGGTGGCTTCTTAAAGTCCCAGTAACAGCTACTAAATGCACTAATTCCTAATCTTAGAAACACCATAAATACAAAATCAACAGCTGAATATAAAAAAAAAAATAAATAAAAAGGCACCAAAACATGATTAGAAGTGCAAGTGGGAATATGAGTCACAAGCGCAGATTGTCTAACTCCTATGATTGCATAGTTTCTATCTCTAGCTGACACCTCCCAAATAAGTCCAACATCACTTGTGTGAAGTTACAAACCGTAAAAGTCTGATATATTGCACAAACTATTTGAGGGTTGCTATGGAATTTGTATCACATTGTTGACTGTGGAGCAAATACTTAAGCTGCAATATGTATTTCATATGGTTTCTAGAAACTGTAAAAGAAAATATTAGCTTGCTTAAAATAGGCCATGAATGTTTATGTAATAGTTAACCATTAGAACTAATGATTAATAACAGTAAAAAACTCTATCCAGGGTATTTTGTGGACTACAATAAGAATTTGTTATTAGTACCAGAATTTGTTATTAAGACCAGCTACTGAAATGACATCTTATTCCTCAGTCACCTGCTTATCCAGCAAGATGTACTCCCAACTGCTCTCTCAAGAGCTGCTCTGTCCATGTCCGAGTCAACTGGTAGCTCATGTTCCTTATTCCAGTTTGTTTAGGCACAGATTTGGAAGCCCATACCCCCTTAATAACAATTTACTGTTAATTTGTCATTGCCACCATGAATTTAAACACCTAGAAATTACATCTATCTGTTGTTCCAAATGTAATTATGGTGATAGAAATCAGCTTGTTCAAAAGGTGCAATCAGTCATCAAGTTAAAACTTTTTATTTGATTAACTGGTTCAGCTGATACAGAGAGTGCATTATTTTAGTGGCTTGTGTAATATGATACTTGTCATGCAGGATGTTATTTATAATAGAAATAATGTTCTAGCAAGCCAAGAACAAATTGTAAAGTAAATTATGAAGTGGCCCTGCAGCTCCTGTTAATTGCAATGTGCCTTTTAATTACTATACTGCAGTGGGGAGGGGGGGAGCTTGTTTTTAGTAGCTGAGGAAGAGGCTATAGTGGTGGCCTTTGTGAGAAGTTTCAAGAAACACTCCTGGCTCCAAGGCAGACCTGCCTCCAGCCCGGGCAAAGCCATCAGTGATAGTGAAACACCTCTTTGAATCAATATTTATGAGGGAAAGAACAGGTTTGACAAGGAGGGAGAGCCATTAGGAGGCCATCGACATGAACAAAAGTCTATCAGCAACATGAGGAGAGAGAAGGAGAAGAAGAGGAGACAGAGAACTACAGACACCCAGATCAGCAAGAAGAAGAGTTGGGAGGAGGTAAATGGAGTCCTCTGCAGCCCATGGAGGTTCAGTGGTGGAGCAGATACCCGCATGTAGGCCATGGAGGACTCCACAACTGAGCAAGAGGCTGTGTGCGAAGGCAGCTGTGACTATGTTGAGAGCTCGAGGCAGAGCAAGAAGACCCCAGATATGTTCATGCCAGAGCAGGGGGAGGAGGTGCACTGGACCAGAGACCCGTCTCCAGCCCATGGAGGTCCCCATGCCAGAGCCGGAGGCTGCGCCCAAAGTCTATGACTCCCTGAGAAGCCCACATTGGAACACTTTGTTCCAGATCTCTTTTAGCCCATGTTAGGGATATCATGCCAGAAGAGCATAGACGAACTGACTGAAACCCCTATTCCCTGTCCTTCTGTCCCACTGGGAGGGAGAAGGTAGAAAAATCAAGAGCAAAGATATTTGAGCCTGAGGAGAAGGGAGTGATGGGGAGGAAGGTGTTTTAAGATGTGGTTGTTACGTCTCACTATCCTACCCTGATTGATAACAAATTAAATTGTTTTTTCTTCCCCAAGTAGAGCTTGTTTTGCCCATGATCATAATTGGTTAATGAGCCCTCCCTGTCCTCATTTTAACCCACAAGCCCTTTGTTGTGTTTCTCTCCTCATCTCACTGAGTGGGCAGAAGTGAGTGAAAGACCATGTGGTCTTAGCTGCAGCTGAAACCACATCAATTGCATGCTGTTCCTGACTAGGATAAGGAAGTAGATCTTAATGGAACATTATTTTTTTTGTCTGAATTCTGAAACCCTTCTGTGCATATATACATGCATATATAAATATATCTAAAAGAATTCCTGGGAAGTTTTAGGTTGAAAACATCCCACATTTCTAGGATAATAAAACTCAGATCAACATTTAAATTAGTCATCAAAGTTCCTTCATGACTAGGAAAAGTTTTAAATGTTTTAAGGGTTGCAGTTGAATTCATAAGGGTGATAAAACTGACAGTGTACTTAAGATCAAAAAGGAGTCTTGCCAATTGCTATCTCTGCTAGGAGACAAGAAGTCTTTTTGATTTCTCATTCAAAATACTATACAGCTCAATAATTTTGCTCTCAGGGGCATTGAGTTGAATGCTCTACATTTTCCGTGCCAGAATGAACATATTTAAAGTTGTATCTTTCTCAGATTTATCCTTAGGGTACCATAACATAATGCCTCCACTGAGCTACACACTTTACAAATGAGTAGAAGTGATAGGAAACAAAAAAAGTAAAGCTCTATATGACAGCTTAGGTTCTGGGGAATGTGGTCAGGTTGAGGAACAGAGGTTTTATTGTGCAGTTCACAGTGTAGAACTTTGACTGATGACTGATCCCCAGACTTACACTTAATTGAGGCAAAGGGGGACACTGCCTCAGAAAGATTGGAAGGTGGGCTTCAGCTTTTAAGATTACAAGGAGCTAGTTTTTCTTCGTTTATATAGTTACAGATGTCAGCATAGGTTAGCATCTGCCTCAGTTTTGCAAAAATAAATGTTTTGTTTAACTGGTTTATATAGCCTATTTTGTCTCTAGAAGGGCATTTGACTCTCAATTACGCATACGCTTGTCAGTGAAGAACAGTGTAATGGATGTAGTGCTGAAAAGTTGATCCTTCTTTGCACGTCCTATACAACTAAATTGGGTAAATCTGTATGCATCAGGAAGGTTCAGAATTTCTGGCTGCATAACTGTATCCCATAAGAGATTCAGAGCTGTAGTAGTACATAGGTGCAAGAAATTAGAGTCCAGCAGCATCAGGGCTTTTCATTGATATGACTATTATTTCCAGAAATCTTAGACAAACAACAGTTCCTGAAAATAGTTATGCAGGTTTCCATAAGAAAATTTAAGGCAAAAAGAAGAAAGTAGGGCTGTTAATTGGCTTATTTTGTTATTTATGGTGTTCCCTTTTTGATGTATTTGTTCGTATGAATGTAAGTGTGTGTGTGTATTAGATACCTGTATCTACATTTGTCTGTGTATGTATGTGTGTACATATATAAAGACATAAATGCTTTTATGGAATTTTGTTGGCTTTCCAGTAAACATCTCTTTTTTTCCTCTAAAGAACAATTTGACACCAGTGGCTTGTGTTTGTTTAATCTCTAGGCAGTTACTGCAGAGTAATTTGTTCATGAGCTTAAAAAACCAGCAGTAGAGGGCTCATATGTGTAGTAAATATTTGAATATACTGTGTTAAGAATGGAAGTGGATGAATCTATTTGCTGATTTAGAATTCCATTCTAGATCGAAAGCAAAAGCTTGATCTAGAACTTCTATTCAGAACCTGTTCAGAGCAGCAGAAATTTGCCCAGCATTTCAGTTAATACATTAATTTATTTTTGAAAAAATATTTACATTTGTATACTGAAGATATACTTTCTCTTTGGTGAGACAGTGAGTCATTTTTAGAATGAAAGTTGTTATTGGACATGTAGTAGAGCAGTTGTCAAGTGGTTTTTACTGATGCCTATTTAACTATAAAGAACATGCTGGGGTCACTGTCATGTTGCTATTGCCTTTATCATCTTCAGAAAACGTCACATTTTAAATTAGGACCCATTTCAATAGAAGCTTCTGATGCAATATTTTCCAGCTTTGAAGAGCTTTTGAAACACAAAAATTACATTATGTAACTGATTGCATCAGCTGCTTGTGGCTTTACAGTATCAATTCTCATTCTGTGGTAGACTTCTTGACTAAACATTCTATGCTATTTAAGAACATTCAATTCCAATTTTTAAAACAATCACAATTATTAATTTTCCTATGGATCACCCTGAATTTTAAGTGCATGATTTAAGTCTATGATTAGGATCCATATTGTGGATCATCTTCTTGGTAGTTTAACTCAATTCACCAGACAGTATATCTAGCTGATTACTTACCTGACAAAAATCTCCATCTAGCAGGTTTTCCTCCTCTTCTCTCCCCAGAGCAAATCAGTATTACCTTTGTGTAATTAAAATAAATAAATAAACTAGCTGCCATTGTCCAAAAGGCTGTGGCCAAACATTAAAGTGGGTTAAATTCAGCTACCTAGTTGATAAAATAATTAATAATAATTAATACTAGCAGTTAAAATGCTGAGAAAATAATTAAATTGTAATGATTAATCTTATCAATATTTTATTACATTTTTGTTTTGTTTTTTTTTTTTCCTTTTCTTTTACAATAACCTCACAGATTTAATTTTGAAACAGTTACTTTCTTTTCTGCAGTTACAGGACATGAAATCATAATAAGGAGCTGTTCTTAAAGACAACACTGTTTAAAAGTTGTAATGTTTGCTTCTGAAAGCGCCTGGAAATACTGGCAAGAATTTTTTGCCAGAGGAAAATAGGACACTATATTATTTTCCAGAGTCCCATTATGTCAGTGCAAATCTTCTCTGGCAATATAAAGAAATGCAAATCTTTACTGCTTAGTTTGTCTGTTGCAAGAACCTAAACCTATTTAATTTATACGGGGG
>NW_010286549.1:36694-38115 GCF_000700745.2 Antrostomus carolinensis
TGTTGTTGGTGGGGGGGGGGGGGGGGGGAAAATAATAAAAAGATGTTGTCTGTATAGCTTAAATCAGGGAGAAATACAGCTTGAAGAAAGGAGGAAAGCCACAGCATCTCTATGTCCTCCTCCAGCTGTCACTCCAGTGCAATGTACAGAGGGGGTTTCCTGAACTGGGGAAACCTTGGGAGGGCACAGAGACCTGCCAGGAACCCACAGCTTGCTAGATAGTAGCTGATGAGACCTGGATCAAGCCAGGAGCAATGGTGGCCATGCCCCCTCACATATAAAAGAAGACCCTGGGGAGCGCTAATGACCAGGGCAGGTGGGGCTCAGAAGGGCATGCAGGAAGGGCACTGTAACTATGCTGGCCCAACCAGGGAGCAATGGTGTCCACCCAGAAGAAGGCTATCTCTGCTCTAAGCTCTGAACCTACCATGACTGATGCAGCTTCCCAGACAGAGGTCCAATCAGAACACAATGTCACCTGGGTGTCAGGCTGAAGGGTGTGGCCTGCTCTTATGCTAGGGAGATTTCAAATTAGAAGGGCCAAAGCCCAGCTCGAACTTAATCTGGCTACTCAGGCAAAAGACAATAAAAAATGTGCTTCTATAAACACATTAGCAACAAAAGAAGAACGAAGGAGAATGGCCATCCTTCATTGGATGCAGAGGGAAACAGAGTGACAAAGGATGAGGAAAAGGCTGAGGTACTTAATGCCTTCTTTGCCTCAGTCTTTAATAGTAAGACCAATTGTTCTTGGGGTACCCAGACCCCTAAGCTAGAAGACAGAGACAAGGAGCAGAATGAAGACCTCATTATCCAAGGGGAAACGGTTAGTGACCTGATATACAACTTAAACACACACAAGTCTATGGAGCTGCATGGGATCCAGCCAGGGGCACTGAGGACTTATCAGAAGTGCTCCCCAAGCCACTTTCCATCATTTATTGTCAGTCCTCTCTAACTGAGGAGGTCCCAGTTGACTGGAAGTTAGTGAATGTGATGCCCATCTACAAGAAGGGCCAGAAGGAAGATCCAAGCAACTACAGGCCTGTCAGTCCAACCTCAGTGCCAGGGAAGGTTCTGGATCAGATCATCTTGAGTGCCATCACGTGACATGTACAGGATAACCAAGCAATCAGGCCCAGTCTGCATGGGTTTATGAAAGGCAGTTCCTGCCTGATTAACCAGATCTCATTCTGTGACAAGGTGACCCACTTAGTGGATAAGGGAAAGGCTGTGGATGTCACTTACCTGGACTTTACTGGGCCCAAAGAGTTGTGGAGAATGGAGTTAAACACAGTTGGCATCTGGTCATGAGTGCTGTTCCCCACGGCTCAGTATTGGGGCCAGTTCTGTTTAATATCTTTACCAATGATCTGAATGAGGGGATCACGCACACCCTCAGTAAGTTTGCAGATGACACC